>NC_091980.1:138161034-138461034 GCF_044704955.1 Pristiophorus japonicus | reverse complement strand
CACGTAATAGGCTTGCCAGCAAAGTTGAAGCCCATGGAATAAAAGGGACAGCATGGATATGGAATTGGCTAAGTGACAGGAAACCGAGAGTAGTGGTGAATGGTTGTTTTTCGGACTGGAGGAAGGTATACAGTGGTGTTCCTCTTTTCTTCATGTATATTAATGAGAGACTTGGGTGTACAGGGCACAATTTCAAAGTTTTCAGATGTGAACAGTGAGGAGGAAGACATAGACAGGCTGGTGAAATGGGCAGACCCGTGGCAAATGAAATTTAACGCAGAAAAGTGTGAAGTGATACATTTTGGTAGGAAGAACGAGGAGAGGCAATATAAACTGAAGAGTAGAATTCTAAAGGGGGTACAGGAACAGACAGACCTAGGGTGTATGCGCACAAATGTTTGAAGGTGGCAGGGCAGGTTCAGATAGTGGTTAAAAAAGCATACGGGCTCCTGGGCTTCATAAACCGAGGCATAGAGTACAAAAGCAAGGAAGTTATGATGAACCTTTATAAAGCACTGGATTGGCCTCAACTGGGGTATTGTGTCCAATTCTGGGTACCGCACTTTAGGTAGGATGTGAAGGCCTTGCAGAAAATGCAGAAAAGATTTACAGGTTGAACCTCTGTTATCCGACACCCTCGGGACCTGGCCAGTGCCAGATAAGGGATTTTGCCGGACGAGGGGTGGTCGCGTTAAATTGGATGGTACAGGTACTAAGCAAGGGGATATTGGGGCTGGGAGTGCGGCAGAGAGATCGGGGGGGGGGGGGGGGATTTGGATCGCGGGGTCAGGCCAACGATTGTGGGAGTCGGCAATGAGGAAAGACTTCAATTTGATCAATTTTTTTTCATGTCGGGAATGGTGCCGGACGAGGGGTCATGCCGGATAAGGGAGGTTCAATCTGTACGAGAATAGTTCCAGGGATGAGGATCTTCAGTTATGTGGATCTTCAGTTCTGTGGATAGACTGGAGAAGCTGGGGTTGTTCTCCTTGGAGCAGAGGAGATTTGATAAAGGTGTTCAAAATAATGAGGGGTCTAGACTGAGTAGACAGAGAGATACTGTTCCCATTGGCGGAAGGGTCGAGAACCAGAGGACACAGATTTAAGTTATTGGCGGAAGAACCAAAGGTGACATGAGGGAAAACCTTTTTACGCAGCGAGTGGTTGGGATCTAGAATGCACGGCCTGAAAGGGTGGTGGAGGCAGATTCAGTTGTGGCTTTCAAAAGGGAATTGGAGAAGTACCTGAAGGAATACAATTTACAGCGTTGCGGGGAACGGACGGGGATGTGGGATGAGCTGAAGTGCTCTTGCAGAGAGCTGGCATGGGCTCGACAGGCCGAATGGCCTCCTGTGCTGTAACCATTCTATGATTCTATTCTATTCGGCCCATCATGCCTGTGTCGGCTCTTTGACAGAGATTAACAATTGATCCCATTCCCTGCTCTTTTCCCATAGCCCTGCAAATTTTTCCTTCTCAATTATTTATCCAATTCACTTTTGCAAGTTATTATTCCACCAGTCTTTCAAGGCAGTGTGTTCCAGATCATAACAACTTGCTGTATAAAAACAATTTCCTCATCACCTTTCTGGTTCTTTTGCCAAATACCTTAAATCTGGTCCTCTTGTTACTGACCCTCTGCCAGTGGAAACAGTTTCTCCTTATTTATTCTGTCAAAACCCTTCATGGTTTTGAACGCCTCTATTAAATCTCCCCTTAACGTTTTCTTCTCTAAGGAGAACAATCCCAGCTCTCCACATAACCTTGTGATCTCTCTTTTGCTCAAACCTGCAGTCCCTGATGGGGCCCTCAGTTGTACAGTTTTTGAATTGCAAACCCTGGTAGATAAGCAGGCTGACTTTCCACTGAAGCCGAGATTATTCTCATGATCTGACCAGACCTTTTGGGAAAAACAGCCGAGAGGCCCAGTAATGATGAGGGAGAGTGTTCCACTACAGAGACACAAAATTCAGGCTGACACTCCCAGTGCCGTACTGAGGCAGTGCTGCATTGTCAGAGGTGCCTTCTTTCAGATGAGGCGTTAAACCGAGGCCCTCAGGTGGATGCAAAATATTCCATGGCATTATTTCAAAGAAGAGCAGGGTACTTACCCTTCGTGTCCTGGCCAATATTTGTTTGTGGGACCTTGCTGTGCACAAATTGGTTGTAAAGCGCTTTGGGACGTCCTGAAGTGGTGAAAGGAGCTGGAGAAATGCAAGTCTGTCTTTCTTTCTGTCCTTGACTTACTAAAGACACTATCTTTCTTTCCTTTCACCTCCCCCCACCTCCCTCCTTTCTTTATCCGCAGGGATTCATGCGGGTGTTTGATGCCATGCCGGACATCAGTCTAGACGTACCAAATTCTTACAGGACTCTGAAGGGGTTTGTGGACCATTGTCACCAGCAAGCGGTCATCACCAAAGCCCTCCAAGATCAGTGCCCCAAACGGTAGGATATGAAAAGGTGCAATTGTTAGGAAGGGAGCTGGGACTTGAGGCATTCTATGCCATGACATAGACCTTTCCTTGTATGTCTGAGCCATTAGCCGAGGAAGGTCCTAACTTCAGTGTCCTGAGTTAGTTGTGAGTTGGTTGTTAGTCTGGGCTAGAGTCGAGAACAAGCAACTGAGATTCCCACCTGATATCATCCCAGTAAAGCTTTTTTACACTTTCTCCAGTGCTTCTATATCCTTTTTGTAATACAGAAACTAGAACTGAGACAATTTCATTTGCTTATTTATTTTAACTTTTAGTGATTGCAACACATTTTAGTCAGTACTTGGTATCACTAGGGACTGTGGAGGAACAAAGAGACTTAAGGGCCCAAGTACACAATCCTAAAAGCTAGTCCACAGGCACAAGAGCAATCCAAAAGGCTAATGGAACGTTGCCCTTCATCTCTGGGGGCCGGAATACAAAGGGCTGGGAGTTATGTTACAGCCGTACAGAGCTCTGGTCAGACCCCGTCTGGAGCACTGCCTTCACTTCTGGGCCCCGCACGTCAGGAGGGATATATTGTCGAGTGAAATGTAGTGGACCCCAAACCGAATCTTCGCAGGACTCCATCCCTGTGTGATATTAGGGCATGAAAGTTTAAAATCCTCATTTGAAATTCCATTGCCCTCTGTTTTAACCGCTGCATTAACAATAACTTGCATTTACAGTAAAAGTAGTAAAGGTGCTTCACAGAAGCGTAATCAGACAAAGAATTGACCGAGCCATATAGGAGATATCAGGACAGGTGACTGTACACTTGCTCATAGGGGTAGGTTTTAAGGAGCGTATAGAGGTGGAGAGGTTTAGGGAGGGAATTTCAGAACCTAAGACTTAGGCACCTGAAGGTATGGGCGCCAGTGGTGGGGTGAAGGAAATCGGCGGGAGGGGGGAGCAGAGGCCAGAATTCGAGGAATGCAGAGATCGCAGAGGGTTATAGGGCTGGAAAAGATGACAGCGATAGGGAGGGGCAAGGGCAAAGGGTGAGAATTTTAAAATTGAGGCATTGCTGGACCGGGAACCAATGTAGGTCAGTGAGCACAGGGGTGATGGGTGAACGGGACTTGGTGTGAGTTAGGATACAGGCAGCAGGTCAGTGAGCACAGGGGTGATGGGGAATGGGACTTGGTGTGAGTTAGGATACAGGCAGTAGGTCAGTGAGCACAGGGGTGATGGGTGAACGGGACTCAGCGTGAGTTAGGATACGGGCAGGTCAGTGAGCACAGGGGTGATGGGTGAATGGGACTCAGCGTGAGTTAGGATACGGGCAGGTCAGTGAGCACAGGGGTGATGGGTGAATGGGATTCAGCGTGAGTTAGGATACGGGCAGGTCAGTGAGCACAGGGGTGATGGGTGAACGGGACTCAGCGTGAGTTAGGATACGGGCAGGTCAGTGAGCACAGGGGTGATGGGTGAATGGGACTTGGTGTGAGTTAGGATACGGACAGGTCAGTGAGCACAGGGGTGATGGGTGAATGGGACTTGGTGTGAGTTAGGATACAGGCAGCAGGTCAGTGAGCACAAGGGTGATGGGTGAACGGGACTTAGTGTGAGTTAGGATACGGGCAGGTCAGTGAGCACAGGGTTGATGGGTGAACGGGATTCGGTGTGAGTTAGGATACGGGCAGGTCAGTGAGCACAGGGGTGATGGGAACGGGACTTAGTGTGAGTTAGGATACGAGCAGGTCAGTGAGCACAGAGGTGATGGGTGAACGGGACTTAGTGTGAGTTAGGATACGAGCAGGTCAGTGAGCACAGGGGTGATGGGTGAACGGGACTTGGTGTAAGTTAGGGTACGGGCAGGTCAGTGAGCACAGGGGTGATGGGGAATGGGACTTGGTGTGAGTTAGGATACAGGCAGCAGGTCAGTGAGCACAGGGGTGATGGGTGAATGGGACTTGGTGTGAGTTAGGATACAGGCAGTAGGTCAGTGAGCACAAGGGTGATGGGTGAACGGGACTTAGCGTGAGTTAGGATACGGGCAGGTCAGTGAGCACAGGGGTGATGGGTGAACGGGACTCGGTGTGAGTTAGGATACGGGCAGGTCAGTGAGCACAGGGGTGATGGGTGAACGGGACTCGGTGTGAGTTAGGATACGAGCAGGTCAGTGAGCACAGGGGTGATGGGTGAACGGGACGCTGTGTGAGTTAGGATACAGGCAGCAGGTCAGTGAGCACAGGGGTGATGGGTGAACGGGACTCGGTGTGAGTTAGGATACGGGCAGGTCAGTGAGCACAGGGGTGATGGGTGAACGGGACTTGGTGTGAGTTAGGGTACGGGCAGGTCAGTGAGCACAGGGGTGATGGGGAATGGGACTTGGTGTGAGTTAGGATACAGGCAGCAGAGTTTTGGATGAACTGAAGTTTAAGGAGGCTGGTCGATGGGAGGCCAGCCAGGAGAGTATTGGAATAATCGAGTCTAGAGTTGACCAAGGCGTGGATGAAGGTTTCAGTAGCCAGAGATTGCATGGCGAGTGTTTGACTGTGCTCTGTTCAACGTTACTTAGCAACAGAAGCGAGCAGATATTTTTTTTCTTGCCTGTTTGTTTGCCACCGCTCAAGGAGGTGCCACTTTGTGGTGGAGCGGGATTCCGCAGGGATCCTTCCGGTACCTCACCCCAAGTGGCTCTCGTTCAACTGGAGAAAGTGCAAAACAAGATTTCTGAGGTAGATACCAGAACCGAGAAGTTATAACCTATCAGGAAAAACTGAACAGGCTGGGGCTCTTTTCTTTAGACAAGAGCAGGCTGAGCGGTGACCTAATTAAGGTCTTTAAAATTATGACGGGATTCGATAGGGTTGACATAGAGAAGATGTACCACTTGTGGTGGAGTCCAAATTTAGGGGTTATCAATATAAGATAGTCACCAACATATCCAACGGTAAATTCAAGAGAAACTTCTTTCTCCAGAGAGTGGTGAGAATGTGGAACTCACTACCACATGGAGTAATTGAGGCGTATAGTAGGGATGCATTAAGGGAAAACTAAGTGAGTACATGAGGGGGAAAGGAACAGAAGAATCTGCTGTTCGGGTGAGATGGATAAAGGTGGGCTAGTGTGGAACATTATCGTTGGCATAGACCTGTTGGGCCGAGTGGCCTGTTTCTGTGCTATAAAATTCTATGTAAACTGACTTGTTTTCTGTTGCCGCAGTAACTTTTATAACGTGCCTATTGATTGGGAAAGTACCCACATTACCTTTAATGGAGCAGCTGAGGGCTGGTAGGCAGCAAGCACGCGGGAGGGTGCTGCTATCTCCGAATGGGGCTCGGTTACATTTTGTTTGAAAATGCTCCTGTGAAGCGCCTCGGGACATTTCTACTACGTTACAGGCGCTATATGAATGCAAGTTGTTATTGCAGCTGATTATTTTCTGTGTGGTTGTTCATTTTCTTCACTCCATGTTTTTATAACCTCCGTTTTCTTTCCTTCCCCCAGTGAAGCCAGGCCCTCTGTGAGCGAGGACAGGAGTAACTGCGTCACGAAGGCAGCCCAGTAAGTGGCCCCGACAGCAGGAACAGATGCGTCTGAGCGGAGGGAACGTCCACTGTATCTCGGGCGCAGCAAGAGTCGCATTTGGGTTCCGGACAATAAAGAGGGGGCGAAGGATGAGTCAGGCGGGGCAGGAATCCTGTCAAGGGTCCAATTAATTGGGCCACCTTCCTGTCGTCATTTTAATAATGGCAAACTGTTGCTAAAAATATGCTTTTGAACTGGCCTGTCGAGGGGAGCGTGTGTCCTACTCCGTTTGATCTTACCTCGGGTCTTGGGAAGTCGGCACTCCAGAGTTCAATTTAAAGCTGAGGCCTGCGGAATGTCAAACGTTGAAATATTTCCTGTTTGAAATGAGCGCATTTAAAGAAAAATCTTTTTGGGGAATTTTGCTCTGGGTGTGTCGCACACTACAAGTATAGAAAATTCAACTCTGTCATTGCAGTTTTGGGCGTTTATATTCTTTACGGCCTCTTGACAATAAAGCTTTATATTTCATTACTAGAGTCTGCATTTTTTTAAATCCAAACAGCCCAGGGTTGGAGCTGGATTAACACCTGGGCTTTCAGGACCTGTGCCCAGGGTCAGAGGTGGATTAACACATGGTTCTGTAGGGCCTGTGTTCAGCGACAGAGGTCGATTAATACATGGGCCTTCAGCACCTGTGTCCAGGGTCAGAGGTGGATTAACACGTGGGCCTAGAAGGCCTGTGCTGAGGGTCAGAGGTCAATCAACATATGGGCCTAGAGGGCATGTGCCCAGGGTCAGAGGTCAATCAACATATGGGCCTAGAAGGCATGTGCTCGGGGTCAGTGCCTTTCACCTCAGGACATCCCAAAGCGCTTTGCAGCCAATGAAGTATTTTTGGAGTAGTCACTGCTGTACTGTAAGAAACGCGGCAACCAATTAACACACATAAAGGTCCCAAAATCAATGTGAGAATGACCAGATAATCTGTTTTTAATTAAGTTGGTTGAGGGTTAGATATTGACCAGAACACTGGGTTGAATTCTCCCGTCTTCAAAATTGTGCAGTGGGAGCTTTTACATCCACCTGAGAGAGCAGACGTTTAACATCTCGTCTAAAAGACGGCACCTCTGACAGTGCAGCATTCTTTCAGCACTGCACTGAAGTGTCAGCCTGTATTTTCTGTTAAAGTGTCTGGAGTGGATCTTCGGAATGAATATTTAAATTGGTAAATTCTGTCAACGTATGAGATTGAACCCAAGAAGTTATTTCACTCTGCCTGCCTCCCTCGAGAATCTGCTTTGTGCTCCATCAGTTTTGACCAGAAATTGCACATGAACTGTGTCAGGGTATTGTACTATGAGTGATCTAGGTCACCCTTAAAAGGCATTACAACTTAAAAATAACAGATTCCAGAAATCTAGCCACAGCTAGCGGTAAGATTTAGCAATTAACTTGCAACGGAGACGGTGAAGATTTGATGCACTTTCTACTCACAAACTCCTCATGTATCCACAATATAATTATCAACATAATCACTGTAAACCATACAGTAAAACTCAGTTTCAAGAACATAAAAAATAGGAGCAGGAGTTGGCCATACGGCCCCTCGAGCCTGCTCCACCATTCAGTAAGATCACGGCTGACCTTCGACCTTAACTCCACTTTCCCGCTAGATCCTTTGATTCCTTTAGTGACCAAAATCTATCGATCTCAATCTTGAATATACTCAATGATGGAGCATCCACAGCCCTCTGGGATATAGAATTCCAAAGATTCACAACCCTCTGAGTGAAGAAATTTCTCCTCATCTCAGTCCTAAATGGCCGACCCATTTATAGCACTCTTGTAGATAGGATCAATGTAGCCCAGCGGCATTCACTCCTGTATTCATCCAGTACAATCGTAAAACTTGGGCCTATCAATATTAACTTAAGTTAGAACGGTCTAATAATAACAGGAACAATCGCTTTCACTGGGTGACCAATTATATGAGATATGGAAACAGTTCAACCCCTCTGGTGATGAACATTGTCTTGCCCGTTGATCATTGATGTGTCAAAGCAAGGAAATATCTGAACATGGCCTAGGGTTTGAAAATGGCAAGTCAGTTTTCAGTTTCTATAAATCTTCCCTCATGCTCTTGATGTCTGGAAGTGTACCATACCCGATGAGCTGTCGAGGAGCCAAGTGTACAGTCATAAGTCACCTCCTGGATACTGTTTCTTTCACTTTGTGAAGTGGAGTATTTAAAATAAACATTCGACACCAGGACTGTGTTTGAAGATTCAAGCAGTCTTTATTCACACCGGTGGGGAGGTGACCTGCTATGGGTCTAGCAAGGTCACTGTCCAATGATACGTAGTTTAAAACAATCTTTTTTACACGTAAACATACATGCTCAACCTCGTGCACGATCCTTTGGCACAATTTGATTAGCCAAAAGCCCGCGTGCACAGTGATTGGTTGGTTACTTACCTTCCGCAGCACATAATCACTCGCCTCTGTTTTATGCCTAGCTCACTTAACATTAAGGTACCGGCTCCATTACCGGAAGAAGTCCTGACTGATGTGGCCACAATCTATTGTTGTTAGCCTGACCTTTGCTCAGGCCAGGTAGTATCCTGTTAATGGTTCACTTCTGCCCCATTGTTCTGCTTTCCTACCCTCCTAGGCCCCTTGTGGTTCCATTTCTAAGTCATGCAGCTTACCTCGGTTAGTTCTTGCAAAGTCAACATGTTATTCTTAGCATTATGTCAACTGCCTCTTAAGCGATCTAAAAGCTGACCACTGCAAACAGCCTGTTAGTTAATTTGAGTCCCGAGACTCTTTCTTAACCCTATAATTATAGCAGAGCTGAAAATCCCCACTTCACTTTGTTACTTGCACTTTGTCACCCTGGTGACTCTCCCACTTTGTTACTGTTACTCTTTATTTCTTGCACTTTGCTATTGTTAGTCTGTCAGTCTTTGTCTGCCTTTGTTACTCTCAACTTGTTACTCTTGCTTTGTTACTCTCACTCTTACCTTGTCACTCTTCCTTCGTTACTCTCATTTTGTTAGTTACTCTTACTCTCAAGTTCTAGCCCTATCATTCTTCCCTTTATTACTCTCATCCTTACTTTCCCCCTCACTCTCCTTTTATTACTCTCACCCTTTTATTACTCTCACCCTTTATTACTCCCCCCTCACTCTACTTTTATTACTCTCCCTCTCACCCTTTATTACTCCCCTCACGCTCCCTTTATTACTCTCCCTCTCACCTATTATTATTCTCAAACTCATCTCCCTTTATTACTCACCTACACTCTACCTTTATTACTCTCCCTCTCACTCCCTTTATTACTCTCACCCACTCACTCCTCCTCTATTACTCTCACCCTCTTTCTCACCCTCTATTACTCTCATCCTCTCTCACCCACTCCTCCTTTATTACTCTCACCCGCTCACTCTCCCTCTATTACTCTCACTCTCCCTCTATTACTCTCACTCTCCCTCTATTATTCTCACCCTCTCACTCTCCCTCTATTACTCACCCTCTCACTCTCCTTTTATTACTCTCACCCTCTCTCTCATCCTCTATTACTCTCATCCTCTATTACTCTCACTCTGTTACGTGACGCCCTCAGTTTCACTTTCACATTCTGTTATTTCATTTCCTGATCCGTTCAGTTCATTTTTCTTCCCACCCCGGCAGCTGCAGCGGCGGCTCCCCTGTATCGGGAGTATTTCCCGACTGGCTGGACTTGGAGCAGACCCGAGCCGGACCCGGAGCGGCCCGGTGAGTGAGTGTGCGCGGAGCGGCTGAAAACCCTGCTAATCCCGAACCCAGTGCAGATAAACCTCTGCAGATAACTAATGATGAAATGTTTCCCTGTGATTGGGATATGTGCTCGTGTCGGCGGTTCCATCCAACAATCAAACGTTGTGCTCCGGAAAGGGAATAGAAGTGGTGCCATGTATTTCTGCCATGTATTGAGTCACTATCAGTACCGACCTGACACGGGGATGGGTTGGATCTGCATGGCTTGTGCTGGTCTGACCCCTCCTCCCTCCCCTTTACCTTGGTCCCCAAGCGCTTTACAGCCATTGAAGTCATCATAGGCGGTCCCTCGAACGAGGATGACTTGCTTCCAAATGAGTTCACAGATATTTCAATGAATGACCTGATGTTCCAGTCCTGAACTCCAATTGATTTGCGTGGATTTTTTTAACGTGTTGTGACTGTTGCACATCAGCCACCACATGGGCTTGACAGAACTAGGCCTTTATCCAGTGGCAAGGATTGAACCAGGACGACTGGAGACCTGCTCTGCTGCACGTACCTAGTGTGCACACATATTGCAGTGTGGGCTGCCCCTGGGCCCTTGGCTCTTCTGGGCCCTATAACCTCATCTGTCGCACCTCCGCCACGATCTCTCGCCGCTCCTCCGCCAGAAACACTCATCGCATCTTGCCACAAACACTCGCTGCTCATCCGCCCGACCGTCCCACTCCTCTGTACCTGGGCCCTGCCAATGTTCCTGCCCACGCTCCAAGACGGCGACCAGGGTTTTGATGATGTCACCCAGTCGCCCATCTCAAATTCCTTGGAGCAGCTCGCGCTGTAGGTTGAAGTGGTATGCCGCTCCAGCTCTTTTATAGCCGAGCTGCGGAGCTGTTCTCTCGCAGGTCGGGGGGGCCACAAAGTACTTTTGAAGTGTATTCACTGTTGTAATGTAGGAAACACAATGTCCCAGGAATACGGGTCGTTTGCTCCTCCCATTACGGGTGTGGCACCGCTAACGATTCCTGCTAAATTTTGTGGGAGTTTAGCGGCGGCGGTAACCTGTAGCGCCCCACTTCGCTTTCTCTGGCGATAACAACGTCATCGCGGCGATGCACATTGGGTACTAAAGGGAGTCTTGCTACAGTTGTACAGGGTATTGGTGAGGCCACACCTGGAATACTGCGTGCAGTTTTGGTTTCCATATTTAAGAAAGGATATACTTACTTTGGAGGCAGTTCAGAGAAGATTCACTAGGTTGATTCCGGAGATGAGAGGGTTGACTTATGAGGAAAGGTTGAATAGGTTGGGCCTCTACTCATTGGAATTCAGAAGAATGAGAGGTGATCTTATCGAAACGTATAAGATTATGAGGGGGCTTGACAAGATGGATGCAGCGAGGATGTTTCCACTGATGGGGGAGACTAGAACTAGAGGGCATGATCTTAGAATAAGGGGCCGCCCATTTAAATTTGAGATGAGGAGAAATTTCTTCTCTCAGAGGGTTGTAAATCTGTGGAATTCGCTGCCTCAGAAAGCTGTGGAAGCTGGGACATTGAGTAAATTTGACAGAAATAGACAGTTCTTAAACGATAAGGGAATAAGGGGTTATGGGGAGCGGGCAGGGAAGTGGACCCGAGTCCATGATCAGATCAGCCATGATCTTATTAAATGGCAGAGCAGGCTCGAGGGGCTGTATGGCCTGCTCCTGCTCCTATTTCTTATGTTCTTATGTTATCACCCTGGAACAAAGATTGGAGAGCATCCCCTGAAGCTGCGCGGGGTGATGCCAGCGACAGTTTCCGAGCTGCAGGCCGCTCACAGGGCGCTACTTAAAGGGGAGGTAATTTAAAAAAAATTAGCTGTCTTTCTTCTGCTTGAGTGACAGGCTGTGGGAACGGCTCCCCCCGCTCCCGGTGGTCCATGGAGGCCAGTTTCTTCACTGCAGAGTTTGCAGCATGGGCCCTTCCCTCAAATAAAGGGTAGAGCCCCTCCTACATGACAACGCTATGTGGCTCAGTGCAGCGCTGCGCCCCGCTCCCGACCCGGCCGCCCCATTACCGCCCCGGAAAGGAAGTGGAGCACGTTATTTTGCTCTCCCCTTTTTTTCGGGGACGGTAACCCAATTTTTCGAGTGGGACGGGACTTCCGCGCCTGGCGCAAAATGTCCCGCCTCCCGGATGTTACCGCCCCCTAACGGGGCGCTACGCAATTTCACCCACAATCTGTATCACTGATGTTGATTGAGTGATAATTACTCGGTACTGCACCCAAGTGTTAGCCTGTATTTTGTGCTCAAGTCCATGGAGTGGGGCTTGAACCCATAACCTTCTGCCTCAGAGGCAAGGGTGCTGCCTGCTGAGTCACAGCTCAATTGAGACAGGTGAGTGAAAAGTTGATCAAAGAGGGCCTTTAAGAAGGGCCTTACGGAAGGAGAGATTTTGGGGAGAAATTCTGGAGCTAAGGGCCTCGATGGTTGAAGGCAATATTCTTTGGAGATGAGAAGTTGTAGGGTTGGAGGAGGTTACAGAGATAGGGAGGGGTGAGGTCATGGAGGGATTTAAATCTGAAGATAAACATTTTAAATTGGAGGACTAGGAGCTAATGTAGATCATCAAGGACTGGGGTGATGGGTGAGCGGGACTTACAGACAATGACGGACAGGTAAAGACAAAATGGTCCATCAAGCCACTTGGTGTGAATTAGGACATGGGCAGCAGAGATGTGGATGAGCTCAAGTTTACAGACAGTGGAAGATGGGAGGTCAGTCAGGAGAGCATTGGAATAGTCAACTCTGGTACCATTAAGACAAGGATTATGGTTTCAGCAGCAAATGATGGGCTGAGGCAGGGGCAGAGATTGGCAGTGTTACGTAGATGGAAGTAGCGGGCTTATGATGCAGAGGATATGGGGTGGGCAGCTCAGCTCATCTCAGTCCTAAATGGCTGACCTCTTATTCTGAAACTGTGACCCCTGGTTCTAGATTCCCCAGCCAGGGGAAACATCCTCTCTACCCTGTTAAAAGCTGTAAGAATTTTGTATGGTTCAATGAGGTCACCTATTTTTCTAAACTCTAGAGAATATAGGCCTAGTCTACTCAATCTCTCCTCATAGAACAATCACCCATCCCAGGAATCAGTCTGGTGAACCTTTGTTGCACTCCCTCTATGGCTGGTGTATCCTTCCTTAGGTAAGGAGACCAAAACTGTACACAATACTCTTGGTGTGATCTCACTACGGCCCTATATAATTGCAGTAAGACGACTTGACTCTTATACTCAAATCCTCTTGTAATAAAGGCCAACATACCATTTTCTTTCTTAATTGCTTGCTGTACCTGCATGTTAACGTTCAGTGATTCGTGTACAAGGACACCCAGGTCCCTCTGAACACCAACATTTCCCAATCTCTCGCCATTTAAAAAATACTCTGCTTTTCTATTTTTGCGACCAAAGTGGATAACTTCACATTTCTCCACATTATATTCAATTTGCCGTGTTCTTGCCCACTCACTTAGCCTGTTTATATCCCCTTGAAACCTCTTTGCATCCTCCCCACACGTACATTCTCACTTAGCTTTGTATCATCAGCAAACTTGGATATATTACATTTGGTCCCCTCATCCAAATCATTAATATAGATTGTGAATAGCTGAGGCCCAAGCACCGATCCTTGTGGTACCCCAGCAGTTACAGCCTGACAAACCGAAAATGACCTGTTTATTCCTACTCTCTGTTTCCTGTCTGTTAACCAATCCACAATCCATACCAGTATATTACCCCAATCCCATGAGCCCTAATTTTGTTTAATAATCTTTTGTGTGGCACCCCATCGAAATTCCTTCTGAAATTCCAAATACACCATATCCACTGGTTCCCCATCTCTGTTCTGCTAGTTACAACCTCAAAAAACTAACAGATTTGTCAAACATGATTTCCCTTTCATAAATCCGTGTTGACTCTGCCCAATCCTATTATTATTTTCTAAGTGCCCTGTTACCACGTCCTTAATAATAGATTCTAGCATTTTCCCTACTACTGATGTCTAGTTCCCCATTTTCTCCTTCCTTTCTTAAATAGTGGGGTGACATTTGCTACCTTCCAATCCGCAGGAACTGTTCTAGAATCGATGGAATTTTGGAAGATGATAATCAATGCATCCACGATCTCTATAGACACCTCTTTCAAAACCCTAGGATGTAGGCCATCAGCTCCAGGGGATTTATCGGCTTTCAGTCCCATTAATTTCTCCGGAACTATTGTTGTTACTAATTCTAATTTCTTTCAATTCCTCATTCTCACCCTTGGTTCTCCACTATTTCCGGGGGGTATTTTGAGTGTTTTTCCATGAAGACAGACACAAAGTACTTGTTTAATTTCTCTGCCATTTCCTTATCCCCAATTATAATTTCTCCTGTCTTAGCCTGTAAGGGACCCACATTTACTTTCGCTAATCTTTTCTTTTTTACATACCTATAGAAGCTTTTACAGTCTGTTTTTATGTCTCTCGTCAGTTTACTCTCATTCTATTTTCGTTTTCTTTATCAATTTCTTGGTCCTCTTTTGCTGAATTCTAAAATCCTCCCAATCCTCGGGCTTATTACTCTTTTTGGTAACATTATAAGCCTCTTCTTTTGATCTAATACTATTTTTAATTTCTCTTGTTAGCCACCGTTGGACCAATTATGCTGTGCCTTAAAGTAATGTATATTTGTTGTAAATTATATATTCATTCTTTAAATCCTATTAGTTTGCTTTGTTTAGATTTAAGACCCTAGTTTCAGATTAACTAAATCATCTTCGAACTCAATATAAAATTCTATCGTATTATGGTTACTCTTCCCTAAAGGCCCCTTTACACCATTATGAGGGGCGAGTTGGCTAAGGTAGATTGGGAAACTACATTAAAAGGGATGATGGTAGACAAGTAATGGATAGCATTTAAAGAATGAATATATAATTTACAACAAATATACATTACTTTAAGGCACAAAAACTCCACAGGATAAGTGGTCCAACGGTGGCTAACAAGAGAAATTAAAAATATTAATGAACCCTTTCTCATTGCACAATACTCGATCTAAAGTAGCCTGTTCTCTAGTTGGTTCCTGAACATACTGATCTAGAAAACTATCATGTATACATTCCATGAATTTGTCCTCCACAGTATTACTGAAAATTTGGTTTGCCCATTCTCTATGTAGATTGAGGTCCCCCATGATTACTGTATTACCCTTGTTACATACACCTCTAATATTCTGATTTATACTGCGCCCTACATTCCAGCTACTGCTTGGGGCCTATAAACAACTCCCACCAATGTTTTTCTTAGTGCCACCCAAAATTATTATGCTTCTTGATTTTCGGTGCTGAGATCCTTTCTCGCTACTGTTGTTATCCCATCCTTTATTATCAGGGCTACCCCTCCTTTTCCATTTTGCCTATCTCTTCTACAAGTTAAGTGTCCTGGAATATTTAGTTCCCAACCGTGGCCACTTTGCAACCACGACTCTGTAATGGCTTTTAGATCAAATCTATTCATTTTTTATTTGCGCTATTAATTCATCTATTTTGTTGTAAATGCTTCGTGCATTCAGATATAGTGCCGTTAGCTTTGACTTTTTTCTATTTTTCCCTGATGTCACCTTAGTCACTGATGCCCTATAACCTTTATTACTCTCTCTGTCCCTTCCTGACCCACTCTGCTTATTTTTACCCCAAACTCTACTCTGCTCTAGAGCCTTGACATTTCTCTTGATGCTTTTAAATTTACTGTTTCCTGAATCCTCCCCACCCCCTTTCATTAGTTTAAAGTCCTGTCTACTGCCCTAGTTATTCGATTCGCCAGGACACTGGTCCCAACCCGGTTTAAGTGAAGCCCGTCCCAACAGAACAGCTCCCTTCTTTCCCCAGGACTGGTGCGAGTAGCGCATGAACTGTTGCTTGGTGAACTGTCTGATTACAGTCATGTGCATTTAGATAGTGCTCCTCACGTGCTGAAGACATCTCAAAATGCTTTATCCTCAGATAATGGAGCAGTCCATGCCCGCATGCAACAAGATCTGAACAACATTCAGGCTTGGGCTCATAAATGGCAAGTAACATTCGCGCCAACAAGTGCCAGGCAATGACCATCTCCAACAAGCGAGAGTCTAACCACTGCCTCTTGACATTCAATGGCATTACCATCATCGAATCCACCACCATTAACATCCTGGGGGTCACCAGAAACTTAACTGGACCAGCCACATAAACACTGTGGCAACAAGAGCAGGTCAGAGACTGGGTATTCTGCAGCAAGTGTCTCACCTCCTGACTCCCCAAAGCCTTTCCACCATCTACAAGGTGCAAGTCAGGAGTGTGATGGAATACTCTCCACTTGCCTGGATGAGTGCAGCTCCAACAACACTCAAGAAGCTCGACACGATCCAGGATAAAGCAGCCTGCTTAATTGGCACCCCATCCACCTCCTTAAACATTCACCAACGTACCGTGGCTGTAGTATGTACCACCTACAAGATGCAGTGCAGCAATTCGCCAAGGCCTCTTCAGCAGTACCTCCCAAACCCGCGACCTCTACCACCTAGCAGGCGCATGGGAACACCACCTCCACATTCCCCTCCAAGTCACACACCATCCTGATTTGGAAGCATAACGCCGTTCCTTCATTGTCGTTGGATCAATATTTTGGAACTCCCTCCCTAACAGCACTGTGGGGGAACCTTCACCACACGGACTGCAGCGGTTCAAGAAGGAGGTTCACCACCACCTTCTCAAGGGCAATTATGGATGGGCAATAAATGCTGGCTTTGCTAGCGACACCCACATTCCATGAACGAATTAAGAAAAAAACATTAAGGAGCGAATAAATCTTGCAGGCTGAGCAGGAAGGGCAAAGAGAAGAAGGTTTGGGTGGGATGATGACATCATGGCCAAAGAGAGGAGAACAAGTAGTTTGTTGAAAGCAGAGAGAGAGGGAATTGGGTAGGGAATTCTAGGGGCAGGAGTGAAACATTATTTCAATGAGTGCGTGGTAATTCTATGGAACAGAATCCCTAGGGAGACGTGAGTGTTGATTGATTCAAATGCAAATTCGATAGATTTATTTTAGAAAATAACACTTTGAGATAGAGTATATGAGTAACTTGAGACCTGACATGAGGTAAGTGTAGCATGATTAGCAGGAACAGGTGAGTGTGAAGCTATGGTTTCCAAAGTGTTCCATCACTGGGGGTTTTCCTCTCTTAGTATCTGGGTCTGTCGTAGATGAATTGATAGCGATTGATTGCTATGATTAGTCAACAACTCCATTATCATTGTATCATGCATCTACAGGATGGTGGAAGGTGAACTAGATGGGTCTTGGGATTCCCCAACGCTGGCCCAACTACTGGATGCCCACATGCGCATGGTGCTGTGCTCAGGCCCTGTTTTTCTGCCCAGAGGGAGGGGAGAAAATCAGAAGCAGAATCTCGACCACCACCTCCTCATTGCATTGGGTGGGTGGAGGTGTGGGAGTATCTGCCCGACTCTCCTTTTTCTCAGAGTTGGTGCATGGCAGGAGAACAAAAGCAAAATATAATTAAATCAAATTGTGAAAAATGCAGGAAGAACAGCTAACATTAGAACATAAGAACATAAGAAATAGGAGCAGGAGTAGGCCACGTGGCCCCTCGAACCTGCTCCGCCATTTAATAAGATTATGGCTGATCATCGACCTCAACTCCACTTGCCCACCCAATCCCCATATCCCTTGATTTCCCCTAGACTCCAAAGATCTGTCTATCTCAGTCTTGGGGAGAGAATTCCAAAGATTCACAACCGTCTAAGTGAAGAAATTCCTCCTCATCTCTGTCTTAAATGGCCGACCCCTTATTCCAAGACTATGCCCCGTAGTTCTAGACATTCCAACCAGAAGAATCAACCTCTCAGCAACTACCCTGTCAATCCCCTTCAGAATCTTTTATGTTTCAATGAGATCACTTCTCATTCTTCGAAACTCCAGAGGGTATAGGTCCATTCTACACAATCTCTCATCAGAAAACAACACTCTCATCCCAGGAATCAATCTAGTGAACCTTCGTTGCACCGCCTCCATGGCAAGTATATCCTTCCTTAGATAAGGAGACCAAAACTGTGCACAGTACACAGTCTCACCAAGGCCCTGTACAATTGTAGCTCTTAAACTCGTAAACTCCAATCCCCTTTCAATAAAGGACATGCCATTAGCCTTCCTTATTGCTTGCTGTACCTGCATACTAGCTTTCTGTTTCTTGCACAAGGACACCCAAATCTCTCTGAACACCAACATTTAAAAGTTTCTCAACATTTAAAAATATTCTGCTTTTCTATTCTTTTTACCAAAATGAATAACCTCACATTTCCCTACATTATACTCCACCTGCCACCTTACTGCCCACTCACTTAGTCTATCTATATCCTTTTGCAGACTCATTGGGGGAGAAATTCAGTCGCACCTCATTCGGAGCGGTAATTTTAGCGCCTTGAAAAAGTTTGTGCCTTTCGCCGAGAAATTCGTCCGAATTGGTCAAAGAGCTGACAGGGGCGATAAATCAGCTGTTGCACACCAGAGCTGAGGGGCGATGACAAAAGTTTGGTCGGTAAGTTTGGCGGACCCATTGCGCCTGCGTGGAACTCCGAGTCAGATCCCAGCAAAAGCCGAGTCTTAAAGGCGCGGCATAGTAATTCACCCATTAAAGTTTCAAAATCACTTGTTTTCAAACTGTACTGTTATATTTGTCTGCTACTGCAAACTGGGAGGCTCACCACCGTGCTGTGTGTAAACGTTGCACTGACTGTGACCTCCGAGGGAAGTGCTTCCTCATCCCTTTAAGTAGCCACCAGTTACTGACTCTGCAAGCCTGGACCTACTGTTTTTACAGACGTTGTTCCTGGCGGCCGTTAAATGAGGCGGCCGCACCTAATTTACCGACCGGGACACAAGTGTGGGTGTTGCACCAGGAATACGCCATGATCGGAGTGATCGGCAGCAGCTGGGCGTTACTGGTTTGTGCCCCCGGTGACCCTCTAATGAATGTTTGTTTGGTCAGAGAGCTAAATGCCGCGCTCCCGGTCGGTAACCTCTTACGCTCCCATTAACGGCCCCCCTGAGGTGTGAGACAACCAAAAATCCAGCCCACAGTGTTCTCACTAGCTTTATGTCGGTCCCTTCAGCTCGGTCATTAACATAGATTGTAAATAGCTGAGGCCCCAGCACTGATCCTTGCGGCACCCCACTAGTTACAGCCTGCCAAACTGAAAAAGACCCATTTATCCCTACTCTCTGTTTTCTGGCCGTTAACCAATCTTCTATCCATGCTAATACATTACCTCCAATCCCATGATCTTGTGTAATAACCTTTTATGTGGCACCTTATCGAAAGCCTTTTGGAAATCCAAAATACTACATCCACTGGTTCCCCTTTATCTGTCCTGTTACATCCTCAAAAAAAACTCTACTAAATTTGTCAAACACGATTTCCCTTTCATAAAACCATGTTGACTCTGCCTAATCATGTTATCATTTTCTAAATGCCCTGATACCACTCCCTTAACAATGGATTCCAGCATTTTCCCGACAACTGGTGTCAGGCTAACTGGCCTGTAGTTCCCCATTTTCTCTCTACCTTCTTTATTGAATAGCGGTGTTACATTTGCTACCTTCCAATCCGCTGGGACTGTTCTAGAATCTAAGGAATTTTGGAAGATCAAAACCAATGCATCGACTCTGCAGCCACCTCTTTCAGATCCCTAGGATGTAGGCCGCCAGATCCTGGGATTTAGTCCCATTAGTTTCTCTAGCACTTTTTCTCTACTTATATTAATTACATTAAGTTCCTCACCCTCATTAGACCCTTAGTTCCCCACCATTTTAGGTATGCTTTTTGCGTCTTCTACTGTGAAGACAGATACAAAATATTTGTTTAACGTTTCTGCCATTTCCTTATTCCCCATAATAATTTCTCCTGCCTCAGCATCTAAGGTGTTATGTATGTTAACTGCCACTGTCGGAGCCCTAATGGTCACTGGCAGACAGTGCAAGCTGTGTATATAATGGTGGCAGCCATGTTGAATCCTCACTTTGAGAATAAATAAACTGGAGTAAGGTCATGCCTGAACTAGCTCACCGTACTTAGCCTCGTGGAGTTATTCGATACTTAACATAAGGGACCAATGTTTACTTCTTTTGCTACTCTTTTCCTTTTTACATACTTGTAGAAGTTCTGACAATCTGATTTTATATTTGGTGCTCGTTTAAGCAGTGATTTCCCAGTAAATCTGTTCTAGCTACAGCAGCTACAGAAATCATAGGCCTGCATCCTTCTAAAGCTCTGTCACTTTTAGTTTGCCACCAATTTTCTCCCCTGCTCTACTGGATGGCTCCAAGGGCACTCCAAGCCCTCTGGTACCTCACAGAAGCATATGGCTTGGCATTGAGAGTTCAGCTAGGGTAGGCTTTATAAACTGAGCCCGATCATGCTCTCACCTGTCACTGCACAGCAATGAGGAACAGGAGCACTGGTTGAATTTCCCCTCCATAGCTCCAGGATGCTATGGCCAATTGCAGCAGCCCAACTTGTGTCCTGGCTCAACTAACTGGGAATGGAACCTATGGCCTGCCAGCTCTACACAGCTCCCTCTCACTCTGTGCAGTTCACATCGGTGGAGTCATTCCGGGAACTCTCATTCATATTTCTATTCAGCTGACGTTATAAAAGAAGCGCTTTCTGGGTCTGTTGTACATTGATTGATGGAGATTGATAGCCATGATTAGTCATGTGACTCATCATCATAGGCAGTCCCTCGGAATCGAGGAAGACATGCTTCCACTCTTAACATGAGTTCTTAGGTGGCTGTACAGTCCAATACAAGAACCACAGTCTCTGTCACAGGTGGGACAGATAGTCATTGAGGGAAGGGGTGGGTGGGACTGGTTTGTGGCTCGGTCTTTCCGCTGTCTGCGCTTGATTTCTGCATGCTCTCGGCGTTGAGACTCGAGGTGCTCAGCGCCTTCCCGGATGCACTTCCTCCACTTAGGGAGGTCTTTGGCCAGGGACTCCCAGGTGTCAGTGGGGATGTTGCACTTTATCAGGGAGGCTTTGAGGGTGTCCTTGTAACGTTTCCGCTGCCTACCTTTGGCTCGTTTGCCATGAAGGAATTCCAAGTAGAGTGCTTGCTTTGGGAGTCTCGTGTCTGGCATGCGAACTATGTGGCCTGCCCAGCGGAGCTGATCAAGTGTGGTCAGTGCTTCAATGCTGGGTATGTTGGCCTGGTTGAGGACGCTAACGTTGGTGCATCTGTCCTCCCAGGGGATTTGTAGGATCTTGCGGAGACATCGTTGGTGGTATTTCTCCAGTGACTTGTGGTGTCTACTGTACATGGTCCATGTTTCAAACTGCCACCAAGCTCATGGTGTATAGGGCTGAAGTAATACCCGCCCTCTTGTATGGCTCAGAAACATGGACCTTGTACAGCAGACACCTCAAGTCATGTGACTACCAGGTTCGTAGAAGGTGAATGAGCTGGACTTTGGTTTGTTTTGCCTGTAGCAATTCCTTATTTTCCTAGAGCTGGGAACCTTGAAGCTTTTTGGAAAGGATTGCAGACAGCAGAATTAGAATTGATCAGAGCTGATTGTACTTACCTTAATCTTTATCTGAATCCTCATGTTTCCACAGGGCAGAACTCGTGGGCCGTGTGACTGAGCAATGAGTGGGATAGGTAATTCTGTTACTGATCCTTATGTACGTAACACAGTGAATTTTACAAGCGGGAAAAGACCTTGAGGTTCACGTGCCTTCTCCTTTCATTGCTTTTCATCCCTCATCTATTGCCGTTCATTTCCCCTTCCTACCATCACTCTCTCCTTTACTGCCGTCTATTATTTTCATCATTGCTGTACATTACATCTTTATTAACATCCATCCCTCCTTTATTGCCATCCATTCCTCTTCATGGCCATAAATTCATCCCTTCTTTACCATCCATCTCTCCTTCATTACCATCTACCCCTCCATCACAGAAACATAGGGCTTGTAATTTTGTACCGTTGTTTTTGAGGCGGTGTCTGAGTGCTGATTTTAGTGCCGGGCGTTAAGTGCACATTGCTAAATTCAGTTTTTGCTCCCAATGATGAGAGAGCAGCGCTATAAAGTGCCGTTGCACACTCCTCCTCAGCTCCAATGAGGCGGGAGCTCAGGAGGCCTCCTCAATTTCACAACGGGAGGCTGCCGCCAAGCTAGGAAAAAAAGGGAGGGAAAGGGAAGAAAAAAAGAACTAAAACTTTTCCGATCCGCGCACACACTTCCCCACTCTTAAAACGAATGAAAACATGCAGAAATAAATAATAAGAAAAGCTTACCTTCCTTTCTGGGCGATTCCGCCTGAGAACCGCTCTTTAACCACCACTTTTTTCAGGCTATACGGCCACCTGCGTACAAAGCAAATGTCGGGACAGAGGCGTTGTACGCTGGATGGTGTCACCATGCGGGTGTCGTCAGCCGGCACAGCATTGCCTCTTGGCGCCTCTGCCACAGAGCCGATTCAATTTCAACGGGGTCATGGTCTGGACGCCACTTAATGAAGCTGATAGGCCTTTGCCGCCAGTTTACCGCCGAACGCCGGCGGTAACGGGCGGCATCCACAACTGAATTTCGACCCCATAGAATCTTACAGCACAGAAGGAGGCCATTCAGCACATCGTGCCTGTGCCAGCTCTTTGAAAGAGCTGTTCAATTTAATCCCAGACCCGAGCTTTTTCCACATATCCCTGCAAATTAGTCCTGGTCAAGTACATGTCCAATTGCCTTTTGAAAGTTGCTATTGAATCTGCGTCCAGCACCCTTTCAGGTGGTGCGTTCTAGATCTTGACCAACTCTGTGTGAGCATATGCCTCCTCAACCCCAATGTTCCCGTTAAGCAGCCACGCAACGTTCCACACTTCCCGCGCAGGCCACACACCGGCCTTTAAATGGAAAAACGTGCACTGGCAGAAATTTTCAAAATGCACAGCCCGTTCCCCCCCCCTCCAAAAAAAAATAGAGGGAACATTGCATATCTTCTCTCTGGTTCTTTTGCCAATTATTTTTAATCTATGACCTCTGGTTACCGACCCACTTGTCAGAGGAAGCAGTTTCTCCCTACTTGCTCCATCAAAGCCCCTCATAATTTTGAACAGCTTAATTAAATCTCCCCTTAACCTTCTCTGCTCTAAGGAGAACAATCTTAGATTATCCAATCTCTCCACATAACTGAAGTCCGGCATCCCTGGGTGCTCTTTACCTTTCCGCCGTTGTTCATAGGTTTATATGCAACCTTCAGGGCTGCTGACCGAGGGCCGTGTGGCTCTTTGTTGGCCGGTGCAGACACGATGGACTGAAATGGCCTCCCTCTGCGCTGTAGATTTCTATGTTTCCCTGTTATATTGCATCGTTCATGTGTCTGCTCATTTCACAGTCTGTCTATGTCTTCCTGAGGTCTGCTACTATCCTCACTATTTACTATTTTGGTATCTTTTGAAAACTTGGGAATTGTACTCCTTATACCCAAGTCCAGGTCCTTCATATTTAACAAGAAAATATATCATAAAAATTAGGATTAGGAGCAGGAGTAGGCCATTCGGCCCCTCGAGCCTGCTCCGCAATTCAATGAGATCATGGAATCATTCAATACCGACCACAGGGGACCCCGTGTATACTTCCCTCCATTCAGAAAAAATGCCCATTCACCACCAGTCCCGCCCTCCTTACCCTGAGCCAATTACGTATCCAAGTTACCACTGTCCCTTTACTCCCATGTGCATCTATTTTCAAAATAAGTCTGTTATGTGCCTTTTGAAAGTCCATATATACAACATCTACTGCATTACCTTTGTCAACCCTCTGCTACTTCATCAAAGAACTTAAGCAGGTTAGTCAGACACGAATCACCTTTAACAAATCCCTGCTGGTTGTCCCTTATTAAGCCATGCTTCTCCAAGTGAAAATTAATTTTGTCTTGACAATGGTCTCAAGTAGTTTTCTCACCAGTGATGTAAGACTCATTGGCCTGTCATTACCAGATTTATACCTCGCCCCTTTTTGAGAAGGAGTGTAACATTTTCAGTCCTTCATTACCATTCATCCTGCTTTCAGCACCATCCATCACACGCTTCATTGCTATCTATTTCCTCATTCTCCCTCCTCCCAATCCGGCTTCTACCTGAACCAGGCTGTTAAATTAATGGCCAAGTCCCTGTCTCTTCAGTGCACCCACCGCCCATTTTCTCAGTCCCTCCCCCCTCTCCCATGGTGTAATATAATATTCTTAGTGCCCCCCGCCCATGGTGTGAAATAATATTCTCAGTGCACCCCGCCCATGGTGTGAAATAATATTCTCAGTGCCCCCCCCCATGGTGTGATATAATATTCTCAGTGCCCCCCTCCCTCTCCACATAGTGTGATATAATATTCTCAGTGCCCCCCGCCCATGCTGTGATATAATATTCTCAGTGACCCCCCCTCCATGGTGTGATATAATACTCTCAGTGACCCCACTCCCCTTGGTGTGATATAATATTCTCAGTGCCTCCCCCCATGCTGTGATATAATATTCTCAGTGCCCCCCCCATGCTGTGATATAATATTCTTAGTGCCCCCCCATGGTGTGATATAATATTCTTAGTGCCCCCCCCATGGTGTGATATAATATTCTCAGCCCCCCCCTCCCCATGCTGTGATATAATATTCTCAGTGCCCCCCATGGTGTGATATAATATTCTCCGTGCCACCCCCATGGTGTGATATAATATTCTCAGTGCCCCCCCATGGTGTGATATAATATTCTCAGTGCCCCCCCATGATGTGATAAAATATTCTCAGTGCCCCCCCATGGTGTGATATAATATTCTCAGTGCCCCCCCCATGGTGTGATATAATATTCTCAATGCCCCACCACATGCTGTGATATAATCTTCTCAGTGACCCCCCCCATGCTGTGGTATAATATTCTTAGTGCCCCCCCTCCATGGTATGATATAATATTCTCAGCATTCACCTCTCCCCATGCTGTGATATAATATTCTCTGTGCCCCTCCCATGATGTGATATAATATTCTCAGTGCCCCCCCCATTATACGATATAATATTCTCAGTGTCCCCCCCCGTGATGTGATATAATATTCTCAGTGCCCCCTCCATGGTGTTATATATTCTCAGTGCCCCCCACATTACGTGTTATAATATTCTCAGTGCCCCCCACATTACGTGATATAATATTTTCAGTGCCCCCCTCATGTTGTTATATAATATTCTCAGTACCCTCCCCATGACGTGATATAATATTCTCAGTGCCCCCCCATGATGTGATATAATATTCTCAGTGCCCCCCCATGGTGTGACATAATATTCTCAGTGCCCCCCCAATGGTGTGATATAATATTCTCAGTGCCCCCCTCCCCATGGTGTGATATAATATTCTCAGTGCCCCTCCCCCCATGACGTGATATATTCTCAGTGCCCCCCCAAGGTGTGATATAATATTCTCAGTGCCCCCCCATGGTGTGATATAATATTCTCAGTGCCCCCCCCATGTTGTGATATAATATTCTCAGTGCCACCCCATGGTGTGATATAATATTCTCAGTGGGCCCCCCCCCATGGTGTGATATAATATTCTTAGTGCCCCCCCATGCTGTGATATAATATTCTTAGTGCCCCTCCCCATGGTGTGATATAATATTCTCAGTGCCCCCCCATTACGTGATATAATATTCTCAGTGCCCCCCCATGGTGTGATATAATATTCTCAGTGCCCCCCCATGATGTGATATAATATTCTCAGTGCCCCCCCCATGGTGTGATTTAATATTCTCAGTGCCCCCCCATGGTGTGATATAATATTCTCAATGCCCCACCCCATGCTGTGATATAATATTCTCAGTGACACCCCCCATGCTGTGGTATAATATTCTTAGTGCTCCCCCCTCCATGGTATGATATAATATTCTCAGCATCCACCTGTCCCCATGCTGTGATATAATATTCTCTGTGCCCCTCCCATGATGTGATATAATATTCTCAGTACCCCCCCCATTATACGATATAATATTCTCAGTGCCCTCCCCCGTGATGTGATATAATATTCTCAGTGCCCCCTCGATGGTGTTATATATTCTCAGTGCCCCCCACATTACATGATATAATATTCTCAGTGCCCCCCACATTACGTGATATAATATTCTCAGTGCCCCCCTCATGTTGTTATATAATATTCTCAGTGCCCCCCCATGGTGTGATATAATATTCTCAGTGCCCACCCCATGGTGTGATATAATATTCTCAGTGCCCCCCCCATGGTGTGATATAATATTCTCAGTGCCCCCCCATTACGTGATCTAATATGCTCAGTGCCCCCCCTCGTGATGTTATATAATATTCTCAGTGCCCTCCCCATGGTGTGATATAATATTCTCAGTGCCCCCCCCCATGGTGTTATATAATATTCTCAGTGCCCCCCACATTTCGTGAGATAATATTCTCAGTGCGCCCCCATGGTGTTATATAATATTCTCAGTGCCCTCCCCATGGTGTGATATAATATTCTCAGTGCCCCCCCCATGGTGTGATATAATATTCTCAATGAACCCCATGGTGTGATATAATATTCTCAGTGCCCCCCCAATGTGTGATACAATATTCTCAGTGCCCTCCCATGGTGTGATATAATATTCTCAGTGACCCCCCCCATGATGTGATATAATATTCTCAGTGCCCCCCCCATGGTGCGATATAATATTCTCAGTGCTCCCCCCCCATGGTGTGATATAATATTCTCAGTGCCCCCCATGACGTTATATAATATTCTCATTGCCCCCCCATGGTGTGATATAATATTCTCAGTGCCCCTCCCCATGGTGTGATATAATATTCTCAGTGCCCACCCCTATGGTGTGATATAATATTCTCAGTGCCCCTCCCCATGGTGTGATATAATATTCTCAGTGCCCACCTCCATGCTGTGATATAATATTCATAGTGCCCTCCCCATGGTGTGATATAATATTCTCAGTGCCCCCCACATGGTGTGATATAATATTCTCAGTGCCCCCCCCATGCTGTGTTATAATATTCTCAGTGACAGCCCCCCCATGCTGTGATATAATATTCTTAGTGCCCCCCCCTCCATGGTGTGATATAATATTCACAGTCTCCCCTCTCCCCATGCTGTGATATAATATTCTCAGTGCCCCCCCCATGGTGTGATATAATATTCTCAGTGTCCCCCCATTACGTGACATAATATTCTCAGTGCCTCCCCCTGTGATGTTATTTAATATTCTCAGTGCCCTCCCCATGGTGTGATATAATATTCTCAGTGACCCCCCATGGTGTGATATAATATTCTCAGTGCCCCCCACATTACGTGATATAATATTCTCAGTGCCCCCCATGGTGTTATATAATAGTCTCAGTGCCCGCCCCATGAAGTGATATAATATTCTCAGTGCCCCCCACATTACGTGAGATAATATTCTCAGTGCCCCCGCCATGGTGTCATATAATATTCTCAGTGCCCTCCCCATGGTGTGATATAATATTCTCAGTGCCCCCTCCATGGTGTTATATAATATTCTCAGTACCCCCCCATGACGTGAAATAATATTCTCAGTGCCCCCCCTCCATGGTGTGATATAATATTGTCCGTGCCCCCCCCCATGGTGTGATATAATATTCTTAGTGTGCCTCCCCATTGTGTGATATAATATTCTCAGTGCCCCCCACATTACATGATATAATATTCTCAGTGCCCCCTCCATGGTGTTATATATTCTCAGTGCCCCCACCATGGTGTGATATAATATTCTCAGCCCCCCCCCTCCCCATATTGTGATATAATATTCTCAGTGCCCCCCCATGGTGTGATATAATATTCTCAGTGCCCCCCCCATGGTGTGATATAATATTCTCAGTGCCACCCCATGGTGTGATATAATATTCTCAGTGCCCCCCATGGTGTGATTATAATATTCTGAGTGCTCCCCCCCATGGTGTGATATAATATTCTCAGTGCCTCCCCCCCTCCCCATGGTGTGATATAATATTCTCAGTACCCCCCCAATGACGTGATATAATTGCCCATCCCCCCATGCTGTGATATAATATTCTTAGTGCCCCTCCCCATTGTGTGATATAATATTCTCAGTGCCCCCCATATTACGTGATATAATATTCTCAGTGCCCCCTCCATGGTGTGATATAATATTCTCAGTGCCCCCCCATGGTGTGATATAATATTCTCAGTACCCCTCCCCATGGTGTGATGTAATATTCTCAGTGCCCTCCCCATGGTGTGATATAATATTCTCAGTGCCCCCCCATGGTGTGACATAATATTCTCAGTGCCCTCCCATGGTGTGATATAATATTCTCAGTGCCCTACCCATGGTGTGATATAATATTCTCAGTGCCCCTCCCCAGGGTGTGATTTAATATTCTCAGTGCCCCGCCATTTTGTGATTTAATATTCTCAGTGCCCCCCCCCATGCTGTGATATAATATTCTCAGTACCCCTCCCCATGGTGTGATATAATATTCTCTGTGCCCCCCCCCATGGTGTGATATAATATTCTCAGTGCCCCCCCCATGGTGTGATATAATATTCTCAGTGCCCTCCCATAGTGTGACATAATATTCTCAGTGCCCCCCCCATGGTGTGATATAATATTCTCAGTGCCCCTCCCCATGGTGTGATATAATATTCTCAGTGCCCACCTCCATGCTGTGATATAATATTCATAGTGCCCTCCCCATGGTGTGATATAATATTCTCAGTGCCCCCCACATGGTGTGATATAATATTCTCAGTGCCCCCCCCATGCTGTGTTATAATATTCTCAGTGACAGCCCCCCATGCTGTGATATAATATTCTTAGTGCCCCCCCCCATGGTGTGATATAATATTCACAGTCTCCCCTCTCCCCATGCTGTGATATAATATTCTCAGTGCCCCCCCCATGGTGTGATATAATATTCTCAGTGTCCCCCCATTACGTGACATAATATTCTCAGTGCCTCCCCCCGTGATGTTATATAATATTCTCAGTGCCCTCCCCATGGTGTGATATAATATTCTCAGTGCCCCCCACATTACGTGATATAATATTCTCAGTGCCCCCCACATTACGTGAGATAATATTCTCAGTGCCCTCCCCATGGTGTGATATAATATTCTCAGTGCCCCCTCCATGGTGTTATATAATATTCTCAGTACCCCCCCATGACGTGAAATAATATTCTCAGTGCCCCCCCCATGGTGTGATATAATATTGTCAGTGCCCCCCCACCATGGTGTGATATAATATTCTTAGTGTGCCTCCCCATGGTGTGATATAATATTCTCAGTGCCCCCCACATTACATGATATAATATTCTCAGTGCCGCACCCATGACGTGATATAATATTCTCAGTGCCCCCTCCATGGTGTTATATATTCTCAGTGCCCCCACCATGGTGTGATATAATATTCTCAGCCCCCCCCCTCCCCATGTTGTGATATAATATTCTCAGTGCCCCCCCATGGTGTGATATAATATTCTCAGTGCCCCCCCCATGGTGTGATATAATATTCTCAGTGCCACCCCATGGTGTGATATAATATTCTCAGTGCCCCCCCATGGTGTGATTATAATATTCTGAGTGCTCCCCCCCATGGTGTGATATAATATTCTCAGTGCCGCCCCCCTCCCCATGGTGTGATATAATATTCTCAGTACCCCCCCAATGACGTGATATAATTGCCCACCCCCCCATGCTGTGATATAATATTCTTAGTGCCCCTCCCCATGGTGTGAGATAATATTGTCAGTGCCCCCCATATTACGTGATATAATATTCTCAGTGCCCCCTCCATGGTGTGATATAATATTCTCAGTGCCCCCCCATGGTGTGATATAATATTCTCAGTACCCCTCCCCATGGTGTGATGTAATATTCTCAGTGCCCTCCCCATGGTGTGATATAATATTCTCAGTGCCCCCCCATGGTGTGACATAATATTCTCAGTGCCCCCCCATGGTGTGATATAATATTCTCAGTGCCCTACCCATGGTGTGATATAATATTCTCAGTGCCCCTCCCCAGGGTGTGATTTAATATTCTCAGTGCCCCGCCATTTTGTGATTTAATATTCTCAGTGCCCCCCCCATGCTGTGATATAATATTCTCAGTACCCCTTCCCATGGTGTGATATAATATTCTCTGTGCCCCCCCCATGGTGTGATATAATATTCTCAGTGCCCCCCCCATGGTGTGACATAATATTCTCAGTGCCCTCCCATAGTGTGACATAATATTCTCAGTGCCCCCCCCATGGTGTGATATAATATTCTCAGTGCCCTCCCCATGGTGTGTTATAATATTCTCAGTGCCCTCCCCATGGTGTGATATAATATTCTCAGTGCCCCCCCATGACGTGATATAATATTCTCAGTGCCCTCCCCATGGTGTGATATAATATTCTCAGTGCCCCCCCCATGGTGTGATATAATATTCTCAGTGCTCCCGCCTTGACGTGATATAATATTCTCAGTGCCCTCCCCATGGTTTGATATAATATTCTCAGAGCCCCCCCAATGGTGTGATATAATATTCTCAGTGCACCGCCCCATGTTGTGATATAATATTCTCAGTGCCCCCCCCCCATGGTGTGATATAATATTCTCAGTGACCCACCATGGTGTGATATAATATTCGCAGTGCTCCCCCCCATGGTGTGATATAATATTCTCAGTGCCCCCCCCATGTTGTGATATAATATTCTCAGTGCCCCCCCCATGGTGTGATATAATATTCTCAGTGCTCCCCCCCATGGTGTGATATAATATTCTCAGTGCACCCCCCCATGGTGTGATATAATATTCTTAGTGCCCCCCATGGTGTGATATAATATTCTCAGTGCCCCCACTGATGGTATGATATAATATTCTCAGTGCCCCCCATGGTGTGATATAATATTCTCAGTGCCCCCCCCATGGTGTGATATAATATTCTCAGTGACCCCACCATGATGTGATATAATATTCTCAGTGCCCCCCCCATGTTGTGTTTTAATATTCTCAGTGACCCCCCTCCCCATGGTGTGATATAATATTCTCAGTGCCCCCCATGACGTGATATCATATTTTCAGTGCCCCCCCCATGGTGTGATATAATATTCTCAGTGCCCCCCCCATGGTGTGATATAATATTCTCAGTGTCCCTCCCCATCGTGTGATATAATATTCTCAGTGCCCCCCCCATTACGTGATATAATATTCTCAGTGCCACCCCAATGGTGTGACATAATATTCTCAGTGCCCCCCCATGAGGTGATATAATATTTTCAGTGCCCCCCCATGGTGTGATATAATATTCACAGTGCCCCCCCCATGGTGTTATATAATATTCTCAGTGCCCCCAAATGGTGTGATATAATATTCTCAGTGCCCCCCATGACGTTATATAATATTCTCATTGCCCCCCCATGGTGTGATATAATATTCTCAGTGCCCCTCCCCATGGTGTGATATAATATTCTCAGTGCTCCCCCCATGCTGTGATATAATATTCTCAGTGCCCTCCCCATGGTGTGATATAATATTCTCAGTGCCCCACCCATGGTGTGATATAAGATTCTCAGTGACCCCCCATGGTGTGATATAATATTCTCAGTGCCCCCCCCAATGTGTGATATAATATTCTCAGTGCTTCCCCCATGGTGTGCTATAATATTCTCAGTGCCCTCCCATGGTGTGATATATTCTCAGTGACCCCCCCCATGATGTGATATAATAATCTCAGTGCCCCCCCCATGGTGCGATATAATATTCTCAGTGCTCCCCCCATGCTGTGATATAATATTCTCAGTGACCCCCTCTCTCCCCATGCTGTGATATAATATTCTCAGTGCCCCTCCCATGGTGTGATATAATATTCTCAGTGTCCCCCATTACGTGATCTAATATTCTCAGTGCCCCCCCCCCCCGTGATGTTATATAATATTCTTAGTGCCCTCCCCATGGTGTGATATAATATTCTCAGTGTCCCCCCCATGGTGTTATATAATATTCTCAGTGCCCCCCACATTACGTGATATAATATTCTCAGTGCCCCCCCATGGTGTTATATAATATTCTCAGTGCCCTCCCCATGACGTGATATAATATTCTCAGTGCCCCCCACATTTCGTGAGATAATATTCTCAGTGCGCCCCCATGATTTTATATAATATTCTCAGTGCCCTCCCCATGGTGTGATATAATATTCTCAGTGCCCCCGCCATGGTGTGATATAATATTCTCAGTGACCCCCCATGGTGTGATATAATATTCTCAGTGCCCCCCCCAATGTGTGATATAATATTCTCAGTGCTTCCCCCATGGTGTGCTATAATATTCTCAGTGCCCTCCCATGGTGTGATATAATATTCTCAGTGACCCCCCCCATGATGTGATATAATAATCTCAGTGCCCCCCCCATGGTGCGATATAATATTCTCAGTGATCCCCCCATGCTGTGATATAATATTCTCAGTGACCCCCTCTCTCCCCATGCTGTGATATAATATTCTCAGTGCCCCTCCCATGGTGTGATATAATATTCTCAGTGCCCCCCATTACGTGATCTAATATTCTCAGTGCCCCCCCCCGTGATGTTATATAATATTCTTAGTGCCCTCCCCATGGTGTGATATAATATTCTCAGTGCCCCCCCCCATGGTGTTATATAATATTCTCAGTGCCCCCCACATTACGTGATATAATATTCTCAGTGCCCCCCCATGGTGTTATATAATATTCTCAGTGCCCTCCCCATGACGTGATATAATATTCTCAGTGCCCCCCACATTTCGTGAGATAATATTCTCAGTGCGCCCCCATGATGTTATATAATATTCTCAGTGCCCTCCCCATGGTGTGATATAATATTCTCAGTGCCCCCCCATCGTGTGATATAATATTCTCAGTGACCCCCCATGGTGTGATATAATATTCTCAGTGCCCCCCCCATGATGTGATATAATATTCTCAGTGCCCTCCCCATGGTGCGAAATAATATTCTCAGTGCTCCCCCCCCATGGTGTGATATAATATTCTCAGTGCCCCCCATGACGTGATATAATATTCTCATTGCACCCCCCATGGTGTGATATAATATTCTCAGTGCCCCTCCCCATGGTGTGATATAATATTCTCAGTGCCCACCCCTATGGTGTGATATAATATTCTCAGGGCCCCTCCCCATGGTGTGATATAATATTCTCAGTGCCCACCTCCATGCTGTGATATAATATTCATAGTGCCCTCCCCATGATGTGATATAATATTCTCAGTGCCCCCCACATGGTATGATATAATATTCTCAGTGCTCCCCCCCCATGCTGTGTTATAATATTCTCAGTGACAGCCCCCCATGCTGTGATATAATATTCTTAGTGCACCCCCATGGTGTGATATAATATTCACAGTCTCCCCTCTCCCCATGCTGTGATATAATATTCTCAGTGCCCCTCCCATGGTGTGATATAATATTCTCAGTGTCCCCTCATTACGTGATATAATATTCTCAGTGCCTCCCCCCGTGATGTTATATAATATTCTCAGTGCCCTCCCCATGGTGTGATATAATATTCTCACTGCCCCCACCATGGTGTGATATAATATTCTCAGTGCCCCCCACATTACGTGATATAATATTCTCAGTGCCCCCCATGGTGTTATATAATAGTCTCAGTGCCCACCCCATGAAGTGATATAATATTCTCAGTGCCCCCCACTTTACGTGAGATAATATTCTCAGTGCCCCCGCCATGGTGTCATATAATATTCTCAGTGCCCTCCCCATGGTGTGATATAATATTCTCAGTGCCCCCTCCATGGTGTTATATAATATTCTCAGTGCTCCCCACATTACGTGAGATAATATTCTCAGTGCCCCCCATGGTGTTATGTAATATTCTCAGTGCCCCTCCCATGGTGTTATATAATATTCTCAGTGCCCCACACATTACGTGAGATAATATTCTCAGTGCCCCCCCATGGTGATATATAAAATTCTCAGTGCCCTCCCAATGACGTGATATAATATTCTCAGTGCCCCCCACATTACGTCAGATAATATTCTCAGTGCCCCCCCATGGTGTTATATAAAATTCGCAGTGCCCTCCCAATGACGTGATATAATATTCTCAGTGCCCCCCCACATGGTGTTACATAATATTCTCAGTGCCCTCCCCATGGTGTGAAATAATATTCTCAGTGCCCCCCCATGGTGTGATATAATATTCTCAGTGCGCCCCGTCCCTATGGTGTGATATAATATTCTCAGTGCCCTCCCCATGGTGTGATATAATATTCTCAGTGTCCCCTCCATGGTGTGATATAATATTCTCAGTGCCCCCCCATGGTGTGATATAATATTCTCAGTGCCCCCCCCCATGGTGTGATATAATATTCTCAGGGACCCCCTAACCATGCTGTGATATAATATTCTCAGTGCCACCCCACCATGCTATGATATAATATTCTCAGTGCTCCCCCATGGTGTGATATAATATTCTCAGTGCCCCCCCCATGGTGTGATATAATATTCTCAGTGCGCCCCGTCCCTATGGTGTGATATAATATTCTCAGTGCCCTCCCCATGGTGTGATATAATATTCTCAGTGCCCCCTCCATGGTGTGATATAATATTCTCAGTGCCCCCCCATGGTGTGATATAATATTCTCAGTGCCCCCCCCATGGTGTGATATAATATTCTCAGGGACCCCCTAACCATGCTGTGATATAATATTCTCAGTGCTCCCCATGCTGTGATATAATATTCTTAGTGCCCCCCATGGTGTGATATAATATTCTCAGTGCCCCCCCATGGTGTGATATAATATTCTCAGTGCCCCCCCATTGTGTGATATAATATTCTGAGTGCTCCCCCCATGGTGTGATATAATATTCTCAGTGCCCCCCAATGCTGTGATATAATATTCTTAGTGCCCCCCATGGTGTGATATAATATTCTCCGTGCCCCCCCCCCCATGGTGTGATATAATATTCTCAGTGCCCCCCCCATGGTGTGATATAATATTCTCAGTGCCACCCCATGGTGTGATATAATATTCTCAGTGCCCCCCCCATGGTGTGATATAATATTCTCAGTGCGCCCCGTCCCTATGGTGTGATATAATATTCTCAGTGCCCTCCCCATGGTGTGATATAATATTCTCAGTGCCCCCTCCATGGTGTGATATAATATTCTCAGTGCCCCCCCATGGTGTGATATAATATTCTCAGTGCCCCCCCCATGGTGTGATATAATATTCTCAGGGACCCCCTAACCATGCTGTGATATAATATTCTCAGTGCTCCCCCATGCTGTGATATAATATTCTTAGTGCCCCCCATGGTGTGATATAATATTCTCAGTGCCCCCCCCATGGTGTGATATAATATTCTCAGTGCCCCCCCATTGTGTGATATAATATTCTGAGTGCTCCCCCCATGGTGTGATATAATATTCTCAGTGCCCCCCCATGCTGTGATATAATATTCTTAGTGCCCCCCATGGTGTGATATAATATTCTCCGTGCCCCCCCCCCATGGTGTGATATAATATTCTCAGTGCCCCCCCCATGGTGTGATATAATATTCTCAGTGCCTCCCCATTGTGTGATATAATATTCTGAGTGCTCCCCCCATGGTGTGATATAATATTCTCAGTGCCCCCCCATGCTGTGATATAATATTCTTAGTGCCCCCCATGGTGTGATATAATATTCTCCGTGCCCCCCCCCATGGTGTGATATAATATTCTCAGTGCCCCCCCCATGGTGTGATATAATATTCTCCGTGACACCCCATGGTGTGATATAATATTCTCAGTGCCCCCCCCATGTTGTGATATAATATTCTCAGTGCCCCCCCATTGTGTGATATAATATTCTGAGTGCTCCCCCCATGGTGTGATATAATATTCTCAGTGCGCCCCCTCCCCATGGTGTGATACAATATTCTCAGTACCCTCCCATGACGTTATATAATATTCTCAGTGCCCACCCTCCATGGTGTGATATAATATTGTCAGTGCCCCCCCCCCATGGTGTGATATAATATTCTTAGTGTGCCTCCCCATGGTGTGATTTAATATTCTCAGTGCCCTCCACATTACATGATATAATATTCTCAGTGCCCCCCCATGGTGTGATATAATATTCTCAGTGCCGCCCCCATGGTGTGATATAATATTTTCAGTGCCCCCCATGGTGTGATATAATATTCTCAGTGCCCCCCATGGTGTGATATAATATTCTCAGTGCCCCCCCATGGTGTGATATAATATTCTCAGTGCCGCCCCCATGGTGTGATATAATATTCTCAGTGCCGCCCCCATGGTGTGATATAATATTCTCAGTGCCCCCCATGGTGTGATATAATATTCTCAGTGCCGCCCCCATGGTGTGATATAATATTCTCAGTGCCCCTTCCATGGTGTTATATATTCTCAGTGCCCCCCCCATGGTGTGATATAATATACTCAACCACTCCCTCCCCATGTTGTGATATAATATTCTCAGTGCCCCCCCATGGTGTGATATAATATTCTCAGTGCCCCCCCCATGGTGTGATATAATATTCTCAGTGCCACCCCATGGTGTGATATAATATTCTCAGTGCCCCCCCATGGTGTGATATAATATTCTGAGTTCTCCCCCCCATGGTGTGATATAATATTCTCAGTGCCATCCCCTCCCCATGGTGTGATATAATATTCTCAGTACCCCCCCATGACGAGATATAATATTCTCAGTGCCCCCCTCATGGTGTGATATAATATTCTCAGTGCCCCCCCATGGTGTGATATAATATTCTTAGTGTCCCTCCCCATGGTGTGATATAATATTCTCAGTGCCCCCCACATTACGTGATATAATATTCTCAGTGCCCCCCCCATGGTGTGATATAATATTCTCAGTGCCCCCCCATGACGTGATATAATATTCTCAGTGCCCTTCCCATGGGGTGATATAATATTCTCAGTGCCCCCCCATGGTGTGATATAATATTCTCAGTGCCCCCCCCATCGTGTGATATAATATTCTCAGTGACCCCCCATGGTGTGATATAATATTCTCAGTGCCCCCCCCCATGATGTGATATAATATTCTCAGTGCCCTCCCCATGGTGCGAAATAATATTCTCAGTGCTCCCCCCCCATGGTATGATATAATATTCTCAGTGCCCCCCATGACGTGATATAATATTCTCATTGCCCCCCCCATGGCGTGATATAATATTCTCAGTGCCCCTCCCCATGGTGTGATATAATATTCTCAGTGCCCACCCCTATGGTGTGATATAATATTCTCAGGGCCCCTCCCCATGGTGTGATATAATATTCTCAGTGCCCACCTCCATGCTGTGATATAATATTCATAGTGCCCTCCCCATGGTGTGATATAATATTCTCAGTGCCCCCCACATGGTATGATATAATATTCTCAGTGCTCCCCCCCCATGCTGTGTTATAATATTCTCAGTGACAGCCCCCCATGCTGTGATATAATATTCTTAGTGCACCCCCATGGTGTGATATAATATTCACAGTCTCCCCTCTCCCCATGCTGTGATATAATATTCTCAGTGCCCCTCCCATGGTGTGATATAATATTCTCAGTGTCCCCTCATTACGTGATATAATATTCTCAGTGCCTCCCCCCGTGATGTTATATAATATTCTCAGTGCCCTCCCCATGGTGTGATATAATATTCTCACTGCCCCCACCATGGTGTGATATAATATTCTCAGTGCCCCCCACATTACGTGATATAATATTCTCAGTGCCCCCCATGGTGTTATATAATAGTCTCAGTGCCCACCCCATGAAGTGATATAATATTCTCAGTGCCCCCCACTTTACGTGAGATAATATTCTCAGTGCCCCCGCCATGGTGTCATATAATATTCTCAGTGCCCTCCCCATGGTGTGATATAATATTCTCAGTGCCCCCTCCATGGTGTTATATAATATTCTCAGTGCTCCCCACATTACGTGAGATAATATTCTCAGTGCCCCCCATGGTGTTATGTAATATTCTCAGTGCCCCTCCCATGGTGTTATATAATATTCTCAGTGCCCCACACATTACGTGAGATAATATTCTCAGTGCCCCCCCATGGTGATATATAAAATTCTCAGTGCCCTCCCAATGACGTGATATAATATTCTCAGTGCCCCCCACATTACGTCAGATAATATTCTCAGTGCCCCCCCATGGTGTTATATAAAATTCGCAGTGCCCTCCCAATGACGTGATATAATATTCTCAGTGCCCCCCCACATGGTGTTACATAATATTCTCAGTGCCCTCCCCATGGTGTGAAATAATATTCTCAGTGCCCCCCCATGGTGTGATATAATATTCTCAGTGCGCCCCGTCCCTATGGTGTGATATAATATTCTCAGTGCCCTCCCCATGGTGTGATATAATATTCTCAGTGTCCCCTCCATGGTGTGATATAATATTCTCAGTGCCCCCCCATGGTGTGATATAATATTCTCAGTGCCCCCCCCATGGTGTGATATAATATTCTCAGGGACCCCCTAACCATGCTGTGATATAATATTCTCAGTGCCACCCCACCATGCTATGATATAATATTCTCAGTGCTCCCCCATAGTGTGATATAATATTCTCAGTGCCCCCCCCATGGTGTGATATAATATTCTCAGTGCGCCCCGTCCCTATGGTGTGATATAATATTCTCAGTGCCCTCCCCATGGTGTGATATAATATTCTCAGTGCCCCCTCCATGGTGTGATATAATATTCTCAGTGCCCCCCCATGGTGTGATATAATATTCTCAGTGCCCCCCCCATGGTGTGATATAATATTCTCAGGGACCCCCTAACCATGCTGTGATATAATATTCTCAGTGCTCCCCATGCTGTGATATAATATTCTTAGTGCCCCCCATGGTGTGATATAATATTCTCAGTGCCCCCCCCATGGTGTGATATAATATTCTCAGTGCCCCCCCATTGTGTGATATAATATTCTGAGTGCTCCCCCCATGGTGTGATATAATATTCTCAGTGCCCCCCCATGCTGTGATATAATATTCTTAGTGCCCCTCATGGTGTGATATAATATTCTCCGTGCCCCCCCTCCATGGTGTGATATAATATTCTCAGTGCCCCCCCCATGGTGTGATATAATATTCTCAGTGCCTCCCCATTGTGTGATATAATATTCTGAGTGCTCCCCCCATGGTGTGATATAATATTCTCAGTGCCCCCCAATGCTGTGATATAATATTCTTAGTGCCCCCCATGGTGTGATATAATATTCTCCGTGCCCCCCCCCCATGGTGTGATATAATATTCTCAGTGCCCCCCCCATGGTGTGATATAATATTCTCAGTGCCACCCCATGGTGTGATATAATATTCTCAGTGCCCCCCCCATGGTGTGATATAATATTCTCAGTGCGCCCCGTCCCTATGGTGTGATATAATATTCTCAGTGCCCTCCCCATGGTGTGATATAATATTCTCAGTGCCCCCTCCATGGTGTGATATAATATTCTCAGTGCCCCCCCATGGTGTGATATAATATTCTCAGTGCCCCCCCCATGGTGTGATATAATATTCTCAGTGCCCCCCCATGGTGTGATATAATATTCTCAGTGCCCCCCCCATGGTGTGATATAATATTCTCAGGGACCCCCTAACCATGCTGTGATATAATATTCTCAGTGCTCCCCATGCTGTGATATAATATTCTTAGTGCCCCCCATGGTGTGATATAATATTCTCAGTGCCCCCCCCATGGTGTGATATAATATTCTCAGTGCCCCCCCATTGTGTGATATAATATTCTGAGTGCTCCCCCCATGGTGTGATATAATATTCTCAGTGCCCCCCCATGCTGTGATATAATATTCTTAGTGCCCCTCATGGTGTGATATAATATTCTCCGTGCCCCCCCTCCATGGTGTGATATAATATTCTCAGTGCCCCCCCCATGGTGTGATATAATATTCTCAGTGCCTCCCCATTGTGTGATATAATATTCTGAGTGCTCCCCCCATGGTGTGATATAATATTCTCAGTGCCCCCCAATGCTGTGATATAATATTCTTAGTGCCCCCCATGGTGTGATATAATATTCTCCGTGCCCCCCCCCCCCCATGGTGTGATATAATATTCTCAGTGCCCCCCCCATGGTGTGATATAATATTCTCAGTGCCACCCCATGGTGTGATATAATATTCTCAGTGCCCCCCCCATGGTGTGATATAATATTCTCAGTGCGCCCCGTCCCTATGGTGTGATATAATATTCTCAGTGCCCTCCCCATGGTGTGATATAATATTCTCAGTGCCCCCTCCATGGTGTGATATAATATTCTCAGTGCCCCCCCATGGTGTGATATAATATTCTCAGTGCCCCCCCCATGGTGTGATATAATATTCTCAGGGACCCCCTAACCATGCTGTGATATAATATTCTCAGTGCTCCCCCATGCTGTGATATAATATTCTTAGTGCCCCCCATGGTGTGATATAATATTCTCAGTGCCCCCCCCATGGTGTGATATAATATTCTCAGTGCCCCCCCATTGTGTGATATAATATTCTGAGTGCTCCCCCCATGGTGTGATATAATATTCTCAGTGCCCCCCCATGCTGTGATATAATATTCTTAGTGCCCCCCATGGTGTGATATAATATTCTCCGTGCCCCCCCCCCCATGGTGTGATATAATATTCTCAGTGCCCCCCCCATGGTGTGATATAATATTCTCAGTGCCTCCCCATTGTGTGATATAATATTCTGAGTGCTCCCCCCATGGTGTGATATAATATTCTCAGTGCCCCCCCATGCTGTGATATAATATTCTTAGTGCCCCCCATGGTGTGATATAATATTCTCCGTGCCCCCCCCCATGGTGTGATATAATATTCTCAGTGCCCCCCCCATGGTGTGATATAATATTCTCCGTGACACCCCATGGTGTGATATAATATTCTCAGTGCCCCCCCATGTTGTGATATAATATTCTCAGTGCCCCCCCATTGTGTGATATAATATTCTGAGTGCTCCCCCCATGGTGTGATATAATATTCTCAGTGCCCCCCCTCCCCATGGTGTGATACAATATTCTCAGTACCCTCCCATGACGTTATATAATATTCTCAGTGCCCACCCTCCATGGTGTGATATAATATTGTCAGTGCCCCCCCCCCATGGTGTGATATAATATTCTTAGTGTGCCTCCCCATGGTGTGATATAATATTCTCAGTGCCCTCCACATTACATGATATAATATTCTCAGTGCCCCCCCATGGTGTGATATAATATTCTCAGTGCCGCCCCCATGGTGTGATATAATATTTTCAGTGCCCCCCATGGTGTGATATAATATTCTCAGTGCCCCCCATGGTGTGATATAATATTCTCAGTGCCCCCCCATGGTGTGATATAATATTCTCAGTGCCGCCCCCATGGTGTGATATAATATTCTCAGTGCCGCCCCCATGGTGTGATATAATATTCTCAGTGCCCCCCATGGTGTGATATAATATTCTCAGTGCCGCCCCCATGGTGTGATATAATATTCTCAGTGCCCCTTCCATGGTGTTATATATTCTCAGTGCCCCCCCCATGGTGTGATATAATATACTCAACCACTCCCTCCCCATGTTGTGATATAATATTCTCAGTGCCCCCCCATGGTGTGATATAATATTCTCAGTGCCCCCCCCCATGGTGTGATATAATATTCTCAGTGCCACCCCATGGTGTGATATAATATTCTCAGTGCCCCCCCATGGTGTGATATAATATTCTGAGTTCTCCCCCCCATGGTGTGATATAATATTCTCAGTGCCACCCCCTCCCCATGGTGTGATATAATATTCTCAGTACCCCCCCATGACGAGATATAATATTCTCAGTGCCCCCCTCATGGTGTGATATAATATTCTCAGTGCCCCCCCATGGTGTGATATAATATTCTTAGTGTCCCTCCCCATGGTGTGATATAATATTCTCAGTGCCCCCCACATTACGTGATATAATATTCTCAGTGCCCCCCCCATGGTGTGATATAATATTCTCAGTGCCCCCCCATGACGTGATATAATATTCTCAGTGCCCTTCCCATGGGGTGATATAATATTCTCAGTGCCCCCCCATGGTGTGATATAATATTCTCAGTGCCCCCCCCATCGTGTGATATAATATTCTCAGTGACCCCCCATGGTGTGATATAATATTCTCAGTGCCCCCCCCCCCATGATGTGATATAATATTCTCAGTGCCCTCCCCATGGTGCGAAATAATATTCTCAGTGCTCCCCCCCCATGGTATGATATAATATTCTCAGTGCCCCCCATGACGTGATATAATATTCTCATTGCCCCCCCCATGGCGTGATATAATATTCTCAGTGCCCCTCCCCATGGTGTGATATAATATTCTCAGTGCCCACCCCTATGGTGTGATATAATATTCTCAGGGCCCCTCCCCATGGTGTGATATAATATTCTCAGTGCCCACCTCCATGCTGTGATATAATATTCATAGTGCCCTCCCCATGGTGTGATATAATATTCTCAGTGCCCCCCACATGGTATGATATAATATTCTCAGTGCTCCCCCCCCATGCTGTGTTATAATATTCTCAGTGACAGCCCCCCATGCTGTGATATAATATTCTTAGTGCCCCCCCCATGGTGTGATATAATATTCACAGTCTCCCCTCTCCCCATGCTGTGATATAATATTCTCAGTGCCCCTCCCATGGTGTGATATAATATTCTCAGTGTCCCCCCATTACGTGATATAATATTCTCAGTGCCTCCCCCCGTGATGTTATATAATATTCTCAGTGCCCTCCCCATGGTGTGATATAATATTCTCAGTGCCCACCCCATGAAGTGATATAATATTCTCAGTGCCCCCCACTTTACGTGAGATAATATTCTCAGTGCCCCCGCCATGGTGTCATATAATATTCTCAGTGCCCTCCCCATGGTGTGATATAATATTCTCAGTGCCCCCTCCATGGTGTTATATAATATTCTCAGTGCTCCCCACATTACGTGAGATAATATTCTCAGTGCCCCCCATGGTGTTATGTAATATTCTCAGTGCCCCTCCCATGGTGTTATATAATATTCTCAGTGCCCCACACATTACGTGAGATAATATTCTCAGTGCCCCCCCATGGTGATATATAAAATTCTCAGTGCCCTCCCAATGACGTGATATAATATTCTCAGTGCCCCCCACATTACGTCAGATAATATTCTCAGTGCCCCCCCATGGTGTTATATAAAATTCGCAGTGCCCTCCCAATGACGTGATATAATATTCTCAGTGCCCCCCCACATGGTGTTACATAATATTCTCAGTGCCCTCCCCATGGTGTGAAATAATATTCTCAGTGCCCCCCCATGGTGTGATATAATATTCTCAGTGCGCCCCGTCCCTATGGTGTGATATAATATTCTCAGTGCCCTCCCCATGGTGTGATATAATATTCTCAGTGCCCCCTCCATGGTGTGATATAATATTCTCAGTGCCCCCCCATGGTGTGATATAATATTCTCAGTGCCCCCCCCATGGTGTGATATAATATTCTCAGGGACACCCTAACCATGCTGTGATATAATATTCTCAGTGCCACCCCACCATGCTGTGATATAATATTCTCAGTGCTCCCCCATGGTGTGATATAATATTCTCAGTGCCCCCCCCATGGTGTGATATAATATTCTCAGTGCCCTCCCCATGGTGTGATATAATATTCTCAGTGCCCCCTCCATGGTGTGATATAATATTCTCAGTGCCCCCCCATGGTGTGATATAATATTCTCAGTGGCCCCCCCATGGTGTGATATAATATTCTCAGGGACCCCCTAACCATGCTGTGATATAATATTCTCAGTGCTCCCCCATGCTGTGATATAATATTCTTAGTGCCCCCCATGGTGTGATATAATATTCTCCGTGCCCCCCCCATGGTGTGATATAATATTCTCAGTGCCCCCCCCATGGTGTGATATAATATTCTCCGTGCTCCCCCCCCATGGTGTGATATAATATTCTCAGTGCCCCCCCCATGGTGTGATATAATATTCTCAGTGCCCCCCCATTGTGTGATATAATATTCTGAGTGCTCCCCCCAAGGTGTGATATAATATTCTCAGTGCCCCCCCATGGTGTGATATATTATTCTCAGTGCCCCCCCCATGGTGTGATATAATATTCTCAGTGCCACCCCATGGTGTGATATAATATTCTCAGTGCCCCCCCCATGTTGTGATATAATATTCTCAGTGCCCCCCCCATTGTGTGATATAATATTCTGAGTGCTCCCCCCATGGTGTGATATAATATTCTCAGTGCCCCCCTCCCCATGGTGTGATACAATATTCTCAGTACCCCCCCATGACGTTATATAATATTCTCAGTGCCCCCCCTCCATGGTGTGATATAATATTGTCAGTGCCCCCCCCCCCATGGTGTGATATAATATTCTTAGTGTGCCTCCCCATGGTGTGATATAATATTCTCAGTGCCCCCCACATTACATGATATAATATTCTCAGTGCCCCCCCATGGTGTGATATAATATTCTCAGTGCCGCCCCCATGGTGTGATATAATATTCTCAGTGCCGCCCCCATGGTGTGATATAATATTCTCAGTGCCCCCCATGGTGTGATATAATATTCTCAGTGCCGCCCCCATGGTGTGATATAATATTCTCAGTGCCCCTTCCATGGTGTTATATATTCTCAGTGCCCCCCCCATGGTGTGATATAATATACTCAGCCACTCCCTCCCCATGTTGTGATATAATATTCTCAGTGCCCCCCCATGGTGTGATATAATATTCTCAGTGCCCCCCCCATGGTGTGATATAATATTCTCAGTGCCACCCCATGGTGTGATATAATATTCTCAGTGCCCCCCCATGGTGTGATATAATATTTTGAGTTCTCCCCCCCATGGTGTGATATAATATTCTCAGTGCCACCCCCTCCCCATGGTGTGATATAATATTCTCAGTACCCCCCCATGACGTGATATAATATTCTCAGTGCCCCCCTCATGGTGTGATATAATATTCTCAGTGCCCCCCCATGGTGTGATATAATATTCTTAGTGTCCCTCCCCATGGTGTGATATAATATTCTCAGTGCCCCCCACATTACGTGATATAATATTCTCAGTGCCCCCCCCATGGTGTGATATAATATTCTCAGTGCCCCCCCATGATGTGATATAATATTCTCAGTGCCCTCCCCATGGTGTGATATAATATTCTCAGTGCCCCCCCATTACGTGATCTAATATTCTCAGTGCCCCCCCCGTGATGTTATATAATATTCTCAGTGCCCTTCCCATGGGGTGATATAATATTCTCAGTGCCCCCCCATGGTGTGATATAATATTCTCAGTGCCCCCCCATGGTGTGATATAATATTCTCAGTGCCACCCCATGGTGTGATATAATATTCTCAGTGCCCCCCCATGGTGTGATATAATATTCTGAGTGCTCCCCCCCATGGTGTGATATAATATTCTCAGTGCCCCCCCATGGTGTGATATAATATTCTCAGTGCCACCCCATGGTGTGATATAATATTCTCAGTGCCCCCCCATGGTGTGATATAATATTCTGAGTGCTCCCCCCCATGGTGTGACATAATATTCTCAGTGCCTCCCCCCGTGATGTTATATAATATACTCAGTGCCCTCCCCATGGTGTTATATAATAGTCTCAGTGCCCGCCCCATGAAGTGATATAATATTCTCAGTGCCCCCCACATTACGTGAGATAATATTCTCAGTGCCCCCGCCATGGTGTCATATAATATTCTCAGTGCCCTCCCCATGGTGTGATATAATATTCTCAGTGCCCCCTCCATGGTGTTATATAATATTCTCAGTACCCCACCATGACGTGAAATAATATTCTCAGTGCCCCCCCTCCATGGTGTGATATAATATTGTCAGTGCCCCCCCCCCCATGGTGTGATATAATATTCTTAGTGTGCCTCCCCATTGTGTGATATAATATTCTCAGTGCCCCCCACATTACATGATATAATATTCTCAGTGCCGCCCCCATGGTGTGATATAATATTCTCAGTGCCCTCCCATGACGTGATATAATATTCTCAGTGCCCCCTCCATGGTGTTATATATTCTCAGTGCCCCCACCATGGTGTGATATAATATTCTCAGCCCACCCCTCCCCATGTTGTGATATAATATTCTCAGTGCGCCCCCATGGTGTGATATGATATTCTCAGTGCCCCCCCCATGGTGTGATATAATATTCTCAGTGCCACCCCATGGTGTGATATAATATTCTCAGTGCCCCCCCATGGTGTGATTATAATATTCTGAGTGCTCCCCCCCATGGTGTGATATAATATTCTCAGTGCCCCCCCCCTCCCCATAGTGTGATATAATATTCTCAGTACCCCCCCATGACGTGATATAATTGCCCACCCCTCCATGCTGTGATATAATATTCTTAGTGCCCCTCCCCATGGTGTGATATAATATTCTCAGTGCCCCCCATATTACGTGATATAATATTCTCAGTGCCCCCTCCATGGTGTGATATAATATTCTCAGTGCCCCCTCATGGTGTGATATAATATTCTCAGTACCCCTCCCCATGGTGTGATGTAATATTCTCAGTGCCCTCCCCATGGTGTGATATAATATTCTCAGTGCCCCCCCATGGTGTGACATAATATTCTCAGTGCCCCCCATGGAGTGATATAATATTCTCAGTGCCCTACCCATGGTGTGATATAATATTCTCAGTGCCCTTCCCCATGCTGTGATATAATATTCTCAGTGCCCCGCCATTTTGTGATTTAATATTCTCAGTGCCCCCCCCCATGCTGTGAAATAATATTCTCAGTACCCCTCCCCATGGTGTGATATAATATTCTCTGTGCCCCCCCCCCCATGGTGTGATATAATATTCTCAGTGCCCCCCCCATGGTGTGATATAATATTCTCAGTGCCCTCCCATAGTGTGACATAATATTCTCAGTGCCCCCCCCCCCATGGTGTGATATAATATTCTCAGTGCCCTCCCATGACTTGATATAATATTTCCAGTGCCCTCCCCATGGTGTGATATAATATTCTCAGTGCCCCCCCCAATGGTGTGATATATTATTCTCAGTGCCCCCCCATGACGTGATATAATATTCTCAGTGCCCTCCCCATGATGTGATATAATATTCTCAGTGCCCCCCCCCATGGTGTGATATAATATTCTCAGTGCCCCCGCCTTGACGGGATATAATATTCTCAGTGCCCTCCCCATGGTTTGATATAATATTCTGAGCCCCCCCCATGGTGTGATATAATATTCTCAGTGCACCGCCCCATGTTGTGATATAATATTCTCAGTGCCCCCCCCCCATGGTGTGATATAATATTCTCAGTGACCCACCATGGTGTGATATAATATTCTCAGTGCTCCCCCCCATGGTGTGATATAATATTCTCAGTGCCCCCCCATGTTGTGATATAATATTCTCAGTGCCCCCACCATGGTGTGATATAATATTCTCAGTGCTCCCCCCGTGGTGTGATATAATATTCTCAGTGCACCCCCCCATGGTGTGATATAATATTCTCAGAGCCCCCCATGGTGTGATATAATATTCTCAGTGCCCCACTGATGGTATGATATAATATTCTCAGTGCCCCCCATGGTGTGATATAATATTCTCAGTGCCCCCCCCATGGTGTGATATAATATTCTCAGTGCCCTCCCCATGGTGTGAAATAATATTCTCAGTGCCCCCCCATGGTGTGATATAATATTCTCAGTGCGCCCCGTCCCTATGGTGTGATATAATATTCTCAGTGCCCCCCCACCATGCTGTGATATAATATTCTCAGTGCCCCCCCACCATGCTGTGATATAATATTCTCAGTGCCCCCCCATGCTGTGATATAATATTCTTAGTGCCCCCATGGTGTGATATAATATTCTCCGTGCCCCCCCCCCATGGTGTGATATAATATTCTCAGTGCCCCCCCATTGTGTGATATAATATTCTGAGTGCTCCCCCCATGGTGTGATATAATATTCTCAGTGCCCCCCACATTACATGATATAATATTCTCAGTGCCGCCCCCATGGTGTGATATAATATTCTCAGTGCCCCCTCCATGGTGTTATATATTCTCAGTGCCCCCCCCATGGTGTGATATAATATACTCAGCCACTCCCTCCCCATGTTGTGATATAATATTCTCAGTGCCCCCACATGGTGTGATATAATATTCTCAGTGCCCCCCCCATGGTGTGATATAATATTCTCAGTGCCACCCCATGGTGTGATATAATATTCTCAGTGCCCCCCCATGGTGTGATATAATATTCTGAGTGCTCCCCCCCATGGTGTGATATAATATTCTCAGTGCCCCCCCTCCCCATGGTGTGATATAATATTCTCAGTACCCCCCCATGATGTGATATAATATTCTCAGTGCCCCCCCCATGCTGTGATATAATATTCTCAGTGCCCCCCCCATGGTGTGATATAATATTCTTAGTGACCCTCCCCATGGCGTGATATAATATTCTCAGTGCCCCCCACATTACGTGATATAATATTCTCAGTGCCCCCCCATGGTGTGATATAATATTCTCAGTGCCCCCCCATGACGTGATATAATATTCTCAGTGCCCTCCCCATGGTGTGATATAATATTCTCAGTGCCCCCCCATTACGTGATCTAATATTCTCAGTGCCCCCCCGTGATGTTATATAATATTCTCAGTGCCCTCCCCATGGTGTGATATAATATTCTCAGTGCCCCCCCATTACGTGATCTAATATTCTCAGTGCCCCCCCATGACGTGATATAATATTCTCAGTGCCCTCCCCATGGTGTGATATAATATTCTCAGTGCCCGCCCATTACGTGATCTAATATTCTCAGTGCCCCCCCCGTGATGTTATATAATATTCTCAGTGCCCTTCCCATGGGGTGATATAATATTCTCGGTGCCCCCCCATGGTGTGATATAATATTCTCAGTGCCCCCCCCATGGTGTGATATAATATTCTCAGTGCCACCCCATGGTGTGATATAATATTCTCAGTGCCCCCCCATGGTGTGATATAATATTCTGAGTGCTCCCCCCCATGGTGTGACATAATATTCTCAGTGCCTCCCCCCGTGATGTTATATAATATTCTCAGTGCCCTCCCCATGGTGTGATATAATATTCTCAGTGCCCCCCCATGGTGTTCTATAATATTCTCAGTGCCCCCCACATTACGTGATATAATATTCTCAGTGCCCCCCATGGTGTTATATAATAGTCTCAGTGCCCGCCCCATGAAGTGATATAATATTCTCAGTGCCCCCCACATTACGTGAGATAATATTCTCAGTGCCCCCGCCATGGTGTCATATAATATTCTCAGTGCCCTCCCCATGGTGTGATATAATATTCTCAGTGCCCCCTTCATGGTGTTATATAATATTCTCAGTACCCCACCATGACGTGAAATAATATTCTCAGTGCCCCCCCTCCATGGTGTGATATAATATTGTCAGTGCCCCCCCCCCATGGTGTGATATAATATTCTTAGTGTGCCTCCCATGGTGTGAAATAATATTCTCAGTGCCCCCCACATTACATGATATAATATTCTCAGTGCCGCCCCCATGGTGTGATATAATATTCTCAGTGCCCCCCCATGACGTGATATAATATTCTCAGTGCCCCCTCCATGGTGTGATATAATATTCTCAGTTCCCCCACCATGGTGTGATATAATATTCTCAGCCCCCCCCTCCCCATGTTGTGATATAATATTCTCAGTGCCCCCCCATGGTGTGATATAATATTCTCAGTGCACCCCCCCATGGTGTGATATAATATTCTCAGTGCCCCCCCTCCCCATGGTGTGATATAATATTCTCAGTACCCCCCCAATGACGTGATATAATTGCCCACCCCCCCATGCTGTGATATAATATTCTTAGTGCCCCTCCCCATGGTGTGATATAATATTCTCAGTGCCCCCCATATTACGTGATATAATATTCTCAGTGCCCTCCCCATGGTGTGACTTAATATTCTCAGTGCCCCCCATGGTGTGATATAATATTCTCAGTGCACCCACCCATGGTGTGATATAATATTCTCAGTGACCCCCATGGTGTGATTATAATATTCTGAGTGCTCCCCCCCATGGTGTGATATAATATTCTCAGTGCCCCCCCTCCCCATGGTGTGATATAATATTCTCAGTACCCCCCCAATGACGTGATATAATTGCCCACCCCCCCATGCTGTGATATAATATTCTTAGTGCCCCTCCCCATGGTGTGATATAATATTCTCAGTGCCCCCCATATTACGTGATATAATATTCTCAGTGCCCTCCCCATGGTGTGACATAATATTCTCAGTGCCCCCCATGGTGTGATATAATATTCTCAGTGCCCTACCCATGGTGTGATATAATATTCTCAGTGCCCCTCCCCAGGGTGTGATTTAATATTCTCAGTGCCCCGCCATTTTGTGATTTAATATTCTCAGTGCCCCCCCCATGCTGTGATATAATATTCTCAGTACCCCTCCCCATGGTGTGATATAATATTCTCTGTGCCCCCCCATGGTGTGATATAATATTCTCAGTGCCCCCCCCATGGTGTGATATAATATTCTCAGTGCCCTCCCATTGTGTGACATATAATTCTCAGTGCCCCCCCCATGGCGTGATATAATATTCTCAGTACCCCTCCCCATGGTATGATGTAATATTCTCAGTGCCCTCCCCATGGTGTGACATAATATTCTCAGTGCCCCCCCATGGTGTGATATAATATTCTCAGTGCCCTACCCATGGTGTGATATAATATTCTCAGTGCCCCTCCCCAGGGTGTGATTTAATATTCTCAGTGCCCCGCCATTTTGTGATTTAATATTCTCAGTGCCCCCCCCCATGCTGTGATATAATATTCTCAGTACCCCTCCCCATGGTGTGATATAATATTCTCTGTGCCCCCCCCCATGGTGTGATATAATATTCTCAGTGCCCCCCCCATGGTGTGATATAATATTCTCAGTGCACTCCCATTGTGTGACATAATATTCTCAGTGCCCCCCCCCATGGTGTGATATAATATTCTCAGTGCCCCCCCCAATGGTGTGATATAATATTCTCAGTGCCCCCCCATGACGTGATATAATATTCTCAGTGCCCTCCCCATGATGTGATATAATATTCTCAGTGCCCCCCCCCATGGTGTGATATGATCTCAGTGCCCCCGCCTTGACGTGATATAATATTCTCAGTGCCCTCCCCATGGTTTGATATAATATTCTCAGAGCCCCCCCATGGTGTGATATAATATTCCCCGTGCGCCGCCCCATGTTGTGATATAATATTCTCAGTGCCCCCCCCCATGGTGTGATATAATATTCTCAGTGACCCACCATGGTGTGATATAATATTCTCAGTGCTCCCCCCCATGGTGTGATATAATATTCTCAGTGCCCCCCCATGTTGTGATATAATATTCTCAGTGCCCCCCCCATGGTGTGATATAATATTCTCAGTGCTCCCCCCCATGGTGTGATATAATATTCTCAGTGCACCCCCCCATGGTGTGATATAATATTCTTAGTGCCCCCCATGGTGTGATATAATATTCTCAGTGCCCCCACTGATGGTATGATATAATATTCTCAGTGCCCCCCATGGTGTGATATAATATTCTCAGTGCCCCCCCCATGGTGTGATATAATATTCTCAGTGACCCCACCATGATGTGATATAATATTCTCAGTGCCCCCCCATGTTGTGTTTTAATATTCTCAGTGACCCCCCTCCCCATGGTGTGATATATTATTCTCAGTGCCCCCCCATGACGTGATATCATATTTTCAGTGCCCCCCCCCATGGTGTGATATAATATTCTCAGTGCCCCCCCCCATGGTGTGATATAATATTCTCAGTGCCCCCGCCTTGACGTGATATAATATTCTCAGTGCCCTCCCCATGGTTTGATATAATATTCTCAGAGACCCCCCCATGGTGTGATATAATATTCTCACTGCACCGCCCCATGGTGTGATATAATATTCTCAGTGCCCCCCCCCATGGTGTGATATAATATTCTCAGTGCCCTCCCAATGACGTGATTTAATATTCTCAGTGCCCCCCACATTACGTCAGATAATATTCTCACTGCACCGCCCCATGGTGTGATATAATATTCTCAGTGCCCCCCCCATGGTATTATATAAAATTCGCAGTGCCCTCCCAATGACGTGATATAATATTCTCAGTGCCCCCCCACATGGTGTTACATAATATTCTCAGTGCCCTCCCCATGGTGTGAAATAATATTCTCAGTGCCCCCCCATGGTGTGATATAATATTCTCAGTGCCCCCCCATGGTGTGATATAATATTCTCAGTGCGCCCCGTCCCTATGGTGTGATATAATATTCTCAGTGCCCTCCCCATGGTGTGATATAATATTCTGAGTTCTCCCCCCCATGGTGTGATATAATATTCTCAGTGCCACCCCCTCCCCATGGTGTGATATAATATTCTCAGTACCCCCCCATGACGTGATATAATATTCTCAGTGCCCCCCTCATGGTGTGATATAATATTCTCAGTGCCCCCCCATGGTGTGATATAATATTATTAGTGTCCCTCCCCATGGTGTGTTATAATATTCTCAGTGCCCCCCACATTACGTGATATAATATTCTCAGTGCCCCCCCATGGTGTGATATAATATTCTCAGTGCCCCCCCATGACGTGATATAATATTCTCAGTGCCCTCCCCATGGTGTGATATAATATTCTCAGTGCCCCCCCCATTACGTGATCTAATATTCTCATTGCCCCCCCCTGTGATGTTATATAATATTCTCAGTGCCCTTCCCATGGGGTGATATAATATTCTCAGTGCCCCCCCATGGTGTGATATAATATTCTCAGTGACCCCCCATGGTGTGATATAATATTCTCAGTGCCCCCCCCCATGATGTGATATAATATTCTCAGTGCCCTCCCCATGGTGCGAAATAATATTCTCAGTGCTCCCCCCCCATGGTATGATATAATATTCTCAGTGCCCCCCATGACGTGATATAATATTCTCATTGCCCCCCCCATGGTGTGATATAATATTCTCAGTGCCCCTCCCCATGGTGTGATATAATATTCTCAGTGCCCACCCCTATGGTGTGATATAATATTCTCAGGGCCCCTCCCCATGGTGTGATATAATATTCTCAGTGCCCACCTCCATGCTGTGATATAATATTCATAGTGCCCTCCCCATGGTGTGATATAATATTCTCAGTGCCCCCCACATGGTATGATATAATATTCTCAGTGCTCCCCCCCCATGCTGTGTTATAATATTCTCAGTGACAGCCCCCCATGCTGTGATATAATATTCTTAGTGCCCCCCCCATGGTGTGATATAATATTCACAGTCTCCCCTCTCCCCATGCTGTGATATAATATTCTCAGTGCCCCTCCCATGGTGTGATATAATATTCTCAGTGTCCCCCCATTACGTGATATAATATTCTCAGTGCCTCCCCCCGTGATGTTATATAATATTCTCAGTGCCCTCCCCATGGTGTGATATAATATTCTCAGTGCCCACCCCATGAAGTGATATAATATTCTCAGTGCCCCCCACTTTACGTGAGATAATATTCTCAGTGCCCCCGCCATGGTGTCATATAATATTCTCAGTGCCCTCCCCATGGTGTGATATAATATTCTCAGTGCCCCCTCCATGGTGTTATATAATATTCTCAGTGCTCCCCACATTACGTGAGATAATATTCTCAGTGCCCCCCATGGTGTTATGTAATATTCTCAGTGCCCCTCCCATGGTGTTATATAATATTCTCAGTGCCCCACACATTACGTGAGATAATATTCTCAGTGCCCCCCCATGGTGATATATAAAATTCTCAGTGCCCTCCCAATGACGTGATATAATATTCTCAGTGCCCCCCACATTACGTCAGATAATATTCTCAGTGCCCCCCCATGGTGTTATATAAAATTCGCAGTGCCCTCCCAATGACGTGATATAATATTCTCAGTGCCCCCCCACATGGTGTTACATAATATTCTCAGTGCCCTCCCCATGGTGTGAAATAATATTCTCAGTGCCCCCCCATGGTGTGATATAATATTCTCAGTGCGCCCCGTCCCTATGGTGTGATATAATATTCTCAGTGCCCTCCCCATGGTGTGATATAATATTCTCAGTGCCCCCTCCATGGTGTGATATAATATTCTCAGTGACCCCCATGGTGTGATATAATATTCTCAGTGCCCCCCCCATGGTGTGATATAATATTCTCAGGGACCCCCTAACCATGCTGTGATATAATATTCTCAGTGCCACCCCACCATGCTGTGATATAATATTCTCAGTGCTCCCCCATGGTGTGATATAATATTCTCAGTGCCCCCCCATGGTGTGATATAATATTCTCAGTGCCCTCCCCATGGTGTGATATAATATTCTCAGTGCCCCCTCCATGGTGTGATATAATATTCTCAGTGCCCCCCCATGGTGTGATATAATATTCTCAGTGCCCCCCCCCATGGTGTGATATAATATTCTCAGGGACCCCCTAACCATGCTGTGATATAATATTCTCAGTGCTCCCCCATGCTGTGATATAATATTCTTAGTGCCCCCCATGGTGTGATATAATATTCTCCGTGCCCCCCCCATGGTGTGATATAATATTCTCAGTGCCCCCCCCATGGTGTGATATAATATTCTCAGTGCCCCCCCATTGTGTGATATAATATTCTGAGTGCTCCCCCCATGGTGTGATATAATATTCTCAGTGCCCCCCCCATGCTGTGATATAATATTCTTAGTGCCCCCCATGGTGTGATATAATATTCTCCGTGCCCCCCCCCCCATGGTGTGATATAATATTCTCAGTGCCCCCCCCATGGTGTGATATAATATTCTCAGTGCCACCCCATGGTGTGATATAATATTCTCAGTGCCCCCCCCATGTTGTGCCCCCCCATTGTGTGATATAATATTCTGAGTGCTCCCCCCATGGTGTGATATAATATTCTCAGTGCCCCCCCTCCCCATGGTGTGATACAATATTCTCAGTACCCCCCCATGACATTATATAATATTCTCAGTGCCCCCCCTCCATGGTGTGAAATAATATTGTCAGTGCCCCCCCCCATGGTGTGATATAATATTCTTAGTGTGCCTCCCCATGGTGTGATATAATATTCTCAGTGCCCCCCACATTACATGATATAATATTCTCAGTGCCCCCCCATGGTGTGATATAATATTCTCAGTGCCCCCCATGGTGTGATATAATATTCTCAGTGCCCCCCATGGTGTGATATAATATTCTCAGTGCCCCCCCATGGTGTGATATAATATTCTCAGTGCCGCCCCCATGGTGTGATATAATATTCTCAGTGCCCTCCCCATGGTGTGAAATAATATTCTCAGTGCCCCCCCATGGTGTGATATAATATTCTCAGTGCGCCCCGTCCCTATGGTGTGATATAATATTCTCAGTGCCCTCCCCATGGCGTGATATAATATTCTCAGTGCCCCCTCCATGGTGTGATATAATATTCTCAGTGCCCCCCCATGGTGTGATATAATATTCTGAGTTCTCCCCCCCATGGTGTGATATAATATTCTCAGTGCCACCCCCTCCCCATGGTGTGATATAATATTCTCAGTACCCCCCCATGACGTGATATAATATTCTCAGTGCCCCCCTCATGGTGTGATATAATATTCTCAGTGCCCCCCCATGGTGTGATATAATATTCTTAGTGTCCCTCCCCATGGTGTGATATAATATTCTCAGTGCCCCCCACATTACGTGATATAATATTCTCAGTGCCCCCCCCATGGTGTGATATAATATTCTCAGTGCCCCCCCATGACGTGATATAATATTCTCAGTGCCCTCCCCATGGTGTGATATAATATTCTCAGTGCCCCCCCCATTACGTGATCTAATGTTCTCAGTGCCCCCCCCGTGATGTTATATAATATTCTCAGTGCCCTTCCCATGGGGTGATATAATATTCTCAGTGCCCCCCCATGGTGTGATATAATATTCTCAGTGCCGCCCCCATCGTGTGATATAATATTCTCAGTGACCCCCCATGGTGTGATATAATATTCTCAGTGCCCCCCCCATGATGTGATATAATATTCTCAGTGCCCTCCCCATGGTGCGAAATAATATTCTCAGTGCTCCCCCCCCATGGTATGATATAATATTCTCAGTGCCCCCCATGACGTGATATAATATTCTCATTGCCCCCCCCATGGTGTGATATAATATTCTCAGTGCCCCTCCCCATGGTGTGATATAATATTCTCAGTGCCCACCCCTATGGTGTGATATAATATTCTCAGGGCCCCTCCCCATGGTGTGATATAATATTCTCAGTGCCCACCTCCATGCTGTGATATAATATTCATAGTGCCCTCCCCATGGTGTGATATAATATTCTCAGTGCCCCCCACATGGTATGATATAATATTCTCAGTGCTCCCCCCCCATGCTGTGTTATAATATTCTCAGTGACAGCCCCCCATGCTGTGATATAATATTCTTAGTGCCCCCCCCATGGTGTGATATAATATTCACAGTCTCCCCTCTCCCCATGCTGTGATATAATATTCTCAGTGCCCCTCCCATGGTGTGATATAATATTCTCAGTGTCCCCCCATTACGTGATATAATATTCTCAGTGCCTCCCCCCGTGATGTTATATAATATTCTCAGTGCCCTCCCCATGGTGTGATATAATATTCTCAGTGCCCACCCCATGAAGTGATATAATATTCTCAGTGCCCCCCACTTTACGTGAGATAATATTCTCAGTGCCCCCGCCATGGTGTCATATAATATTCTCAGTGCCCTCCCCATGGTGTGATATAATATTCTCAGTGCCCCCTCCATGGTGTTATATAATATTCTCAGTGCTCCCCACATTACGTGAGATAATATTCTCAGTGCCCCCCATGGTGTTATGTAATATTCTCAGTGCCCCTCCCATGGTGTTATATAATATTCTCAGTGCCCCACACATTACGTGAGATAATATTCTCAGTGCCCCCCCATGGTGATATATAAAATTCTCAGTGCCCTCCCAATGACGTGATATAACATTCTCAGTGCCCCCCACATTACGTCAGATAATATTCTCAGTGCCCCCCCATGGTGATATATAAAATTCTCAGTGCCCTCCCAATGACGTGATATAACATTCTCAGTGCCCCCCACATTACGTCAGATAATATTCTCAGTGCCCCCCCCCCATGGTGTGATATAATATTCTCAGGGACCCCCTAACCATGCTGTGATATAATATTCTCAGTGCTCCCCCATGCTGTGATATAATATTCTTAGTGCCCCCCATGGTGTGATATAATATTCTCCGTGCCCCCCCCCATGGTGTGATATAATATTCTCAGTGCCCCCCCCATGGTGTGATATAATATTCTCAGTGCCCCCCCATTGTGTGATATAATATTCTGAGTGCTCCCCCCATGGTGTGATATAATATTCTCAGTGCCCCCCCCATGCTGTGATATAATATTCTTAGTGCCCCCCATGATGTGATATAATATTCTCCGTGCCCCCCCCCCATGGTGTGATATAATATTCTCAGTGCCCCCCCCATGGTGTGATATAATATTCTCAGTGCCACCCCATGGTGTGATATAATATTCTCAGTGCCCCCCCCATGTTGTGATATAATATTCTCAGTGCCCCCCCATTGTGTGATATAATATTCTGAGTGCTCCCCCCATGGTGTGATATAATATTCTCAGTGCCCCCCCTCCCCATGGTGTGATACAATATTCTCAGTACCCCCCCATGACATTATATAATATTCTCAGTGCCCCCCCTCCATGGTGTGAAATAATATTGTCAGTGCCCCCCCCCATGGTGTGATATAATATTCTTAGTGTGCCTCCCCATGGTGTGATATAATATTCTCAGTGCCCCCCACATTACATGATATAATATTCTCAGTGCCCCCCCATGGTGTGATATAATATTCTCAGTGCCGCCCCCATGGTGTGATATAATATTCTCAGTGCCCCCCATGGTGTGATATAATATTCTCAGTGCCCCCCATGGTGTGATATAATATTCTCAGTGCCCCCCATGGTGTGATATAATATTCTCAGTGCCGCCCCCATCGTGTGATATAATATTCTCAGTGCCCTCCCCATGGTGTGAAATAAAATTCTCAGTGCCCCCCCATGGTGTGATATAATATTCTCAGTGCGCCCCGTCCCTATGGTGTGATATAATATTCTCAGTGCCCTCCCCATGGCGTGATATAATATTCTCAGTGCCCCCTCCATGGTGTGATATAATATTCTCAGTGCCCCCCCATGGTGTGATATAATATTCTGAGTTCTCCCCCCCATGGTGTGATATAATATTCTCAGTGCCACCCCCTCCCCATGGTGTGATATAATATTCTCAGTACCCCCTCATGACGTGATATAATATTCTCAGTGCCCCCCTCATGGTGTGATATAATATTCTCAGTGCCCCCCCATGGTGTGATATAATATTCTTAGTGTCCCTCCCCATGGTGTGATATAATATTCTCAGTGCCCCCCACATTACGTGATATAATATTCTCAGTGCCCCCCCCATGGTGTGATATAATATTCTCAGTGCCCCCCCATGACGTGATATAATATTCTCAGTGCCCTCCCCATGGTGTGATATAATATTCTCAGTGCCCCCCCCATTACGTGATCTAATGTTCTCAGTGCCCCCCCCGTGATGTTATATAATATTCTCAGTGCCCTTCCCATGGGGTGATATAATATTCTCAGTGCCCCCCCATGGTGTGATATAATATTCTCAGTGCCCCCCCCATCGTGTGATATAATATTCTCAGTGACCCCCCATGGTGTGATATAATATTCTCAGTGCCCCCCCCCATGATGTGATATAATATTCTCAGTGCCCTCCCCATGGTGCGAAATAATATTCTCAGTGCTCCCCCCCCATGGTATGATATAATATTCTCAGTGCCCCCCATGACGTGATATAATATTCTCATTGCCCCCCCCATGGTGTGATATAATATTCTCAGTGCCCCTCCCCATGGTGTGATATAATATTCTCAGTGCCCACCCCTATGGTGTGATATAATATTCTCAGGGCCCCTCCCCATGGTGTGATATAATATTCTCAGTGCCCACCTCCATGCTGTGATATAATATTCATAGTGCCCTCCCCATGGTGTGATATAATATTCTCAGTGCCCCCCACATGGTATGATATAATATTCTCAGTGCTCCCCCCCCATGCTGTGTTATAATATTCTCAGTGACAGCCCCCCATGCTGTGATATAATATTCTTAGTGCCCCCCCCATGGTGTGATATAATATTCACAGTCTCCCCTCTCCCCATGCTGTGATATAATATTCTCAGTGCCCCTCCCATGGTGTGATATAATATTCTCAGTGTCCCCCCATTACGTGATATAATATTCTCAGTGCCTCCCCCCGTGATGTTATATAATATTCTCAGTGCCCTCCCCATGGTGTGATATAATATTCTCAGTGCCCACCCCATGAAGTGATATAATATTCTCAGTGCCCCCCACTTTACGTGAGATAATATTCTCAGTGCCCCCGCCATAGTGTCATATAATATTCTCAGTGCCCTCCCCATGGTGTGATATAATATTCTCAGTGCCCCCTCCATGGTGTTATATAATATTCTCAGTGCTCCCCACATTACGTGAGATAATATTCTCAGTGCCCCCCATGGTGTTATGTAATATTCTCAGTGCCCCTCCCATGGTGTTATATAATATTCTCAGTGCCCCACACATTACGTGAGATAATATTCTCAGTGCCCCCCCATGGTGATATATAAAATTCTCAGTGCCCTCCCAATGACGTGATATAACATTCTCAGTGCCCCCCACATTACGTCAGATAATATTCTCAGTGCCCCCCCATGGTGTTATATAAAATTCGCAGTGCCCTCCCAATGACGTGATATAATATTCTCAGTGCCCCCCCACATGGTGTTACATAATATTCTCAGTGCCCTCCCCATGGTGTGAAATAATATTCTCAGTGCCCCCCCATGGTGTGATATAATATTCTCAGTGCGCCCCGTCCCTATGGTGTGATATAATATTCTCAGTGCCCTCCCCATGGTGTGATATAATATTCTCAGTGCCCCCTCCATGGTGTGATATAATATTCTCAGTGCCCCCCCATGGTGTGATATAATATTCTCAGTGCCCCCCCCCATGGTGTGATATAATATTCTCAGGGACCCCCTAACCATGCTGTGATATAATATTCTCAGTGCCACCCCACCATGCTGTGATATAATATTCTCAGTGCTCCCCCATGGTGTGATATAATATTCTCAGTGCCCCCCCCATGGTGTGATATAATATTCTCAGTGCCCTCCCCATGGTGTGATATAATATTCTCAGTGCCCCCTCCATGGTGTGATATAATATTCTCAGTGCCCCCCCATGGTGTGATATAATATTCTCAGTGCCCCCCCCCCATGGTGTGATATAATATTCGCAGGGACCCCCTAACCATGCTGTGATATAATATTCTCAGTGCTCCCCCATGCTGTGATATAATATTCTTAGTGCCCCCCATGGTGTGATATAATATTCTCCGTGCCCCCCCCCCATGGTGTGATATAATATTCTCAGTGCCCCCCCCATGGTGTGATATAATATTCTCAGTGCCCCCCCATGGTGTGATATAATATTCTCAGTGCCCCCCCCCATGATGTGATATAATATTCTCAGTGCCCTCCCCATGGTGTGAAATAATATTCTCAGTGCCCCCCCATGGTGTGATATAATATTCTCAGTGCGCCCCGTCCCTATGGTGTGATATAATATTCTCAGTGCCCTCCCCATGGTGTGATATAATATTCTCAGTGCCCCCTCCATGGTGTGATATAATATTCTCAGTGACCCCCATGGTGTGATATAATATTCTCAGTGCCCCCCCCATGGTGTGATATAATATTCTCAGGGACCCCCTAACCATGCTGTGATATAATATTCTCAGTGCCACCCCACCATGCTGTGATATAATATTCTCAGTGCTCCCCCATGGTGTGATATAATATTCTCAGTGCCCCCCCATGGTGTGATATAATATTCTCAGTGCCCTCCCCATGGTGTGATATAATATTCTCAGTGCCCCCTCCATGGTGTGATATAATATTCTCAGTGCCCCCCCATGGTGTGATATAATATTCTCAGTGCCCCCCCCCATGGTGTGATATAATATTCTCAGGGACCCCCTAACCATGCTGTGATATAATATTCTCAGTGCTCCCCCATGCTGTGATATAATATTCTTAGTGCCCCCCATGGTGTGATATAATATTCTCCGTGCCCCCCCCATGGTGTGATATAATATTCTCAGTGCCCCCCCCATGGTGTGATATAATATTCTCAGTGCCCCCCCATTGTGTGATATAATATTCTGAGTGCTCCCCCCATGGTGTGATATAATATTCTCAGTGCCCCCCCCATGCTGTGATATAATATTCTTAGTGCCCCCCATGGTGTGATATAATATTCTCCGTGCCCCCCCCCCCATGGTGTGATATAATATTCTCAGTGCCCCCCCCATGGTGTGATATAATATTCTCAGTGCCACCCCATGGTGTGATATAATATTCTCAGTGCCCCCCCCATGTTGTGCCCCCCCATTGTGTGATATAATATTCTGAGTGCTCCCCCCATGGTGTGATATAATATTCTCAGTGCCCCCCCTCCCCATGGTGTGATACAATATTCTCAGTACCCCCCCATGACATTATATAATATTCTCAGTGCCCCCCCTCCATGGTGTGAAATAATATTGTCAGTGCCCCCCCCCATGGTGTGATATAATATTCTTAGTGTGCCTCCCCATGGTGTGATATAATATTCTCAGTGCCCCCCACATTACATGATATAATATTCTCAGTGCCCCCCCATGGTGTGATATAATATTCTCAGTGCCCCCCATGGTGTGATATAATATTCTCAGTGCCCCCCATGGTGTGATATAATATTCTCAGTGCCCCCCCATGGTGTGATATAATATTCTCAGTGCCGCCCCCATGGTGTGATATAATATTCTCAGTGCCCTCCCCATGGTGTGAAATAATATTCTCAGTGCCCCCCCATGGTGTGATATAATATTCTCAGTGCGCCCCGTCCCTATGGTGTGATATAATATTCTCAGTGCCCTCCCCATGGCGTGATATAATATTCTCAGTGCCCCCTCCATGGTGTGATATAATATTCTCAGTGCCCCCCCATGGTGTGATATAATATTCTGAGTTCTCCCCCCCATGGTGTGATATAATATTCTCAGTGCCACCCCCTCCCCATGGTGTGATATAATATTCTCAGTACCCCCCCATGACGTGATATAATATTCTCAGTGCCCCCCTCATGGTGTGATATAATATTCTCAGTGCCCCCCCATGGTGTGATATAATATTCTTAGTGTCCCTCCCCATGGTGTGATATAATATTCTCAGTGCCCCCCACATTACGTGATATAATATTCTCAGTGCCCCCCCCATGGTGTGATATAATATTCTCAGTGCCCCCCATGACGTGATATAATATTCTCAGTGCCCTCCCCATGGTGTGATATAATATTCTCAGTGCCCCCCCCATTACGTGATCTAATGTTCTCAGTGCCCCCCCCGTGATGTTATATAATATTCTCAGTGCCCTTCCCATGGGGTGATATAATATTCTCAGTGCCCCCCCATGGTGTGATATAATATTCTCAGTGCCGCCCCCATCGTGTGATATAATATTCTCAGTGACCCCCCATGGTGTGATATAATATTCTCAGTGCCCCCCCCATGATGTGATATAATATTCTCAGTGCCCTCCCCATGGTGCGAAATAATATTCTCAGTGCTCCCCCCCCATGGTATGATATAATATTCTCAGTGCCCCCCATGACGTGATATAATATTCTCATTGCCCCCCCCATGGTGTGATATAATATTCTCAGTGCCCCTCCCCATGGTGTGATATAATATTCTCAGTGCCCACCCCTATGGTGTGATATAATATTCTCAGGGCCCCTCCCCATGGTGTGATATAATATTCTCAGTGCCCACCTCCATGCTGTGATATAATATTCATAGTGCCCTCCCCATGGTGTGATATAATATTCTCAGTGCCCCCCACATGGTATGATATAATATTCTCAGTGCTCCCCCCCCATGCTGTGTTATAATATTCTCAGTGACAGCCCCCCATGCTGTGATATAATATTCTTAGTGCCCCCCCCATGGTGTGATATAATATTCACAGTCTCCCCTCTCCCCATGCTGTGATATAATATTCTCAGTGCCCCTCCCATGGTGTGATATAATATTCTCAGTGTCCCCCCATTACGTGATATAATATTCTCAGTGCCTCCCCCCGTGATGTTATATAATATTCTCAGTGCCCTCCCCATGGTGTGATATAATATTCTCAGTGCCCACCCCATGAAGTGATATAATATTCTCAGTGCCCCCCACTTTACGTGAGATAATATTCTCAGTGCCCCCGCCATGGTGTCATATAATATTCTCAGTGCCCTCCCCATGGTGTGATATAATATTCTCAGTGCCCCCTCCATGGTGTTATATAATATTCTCAGTGCTCCCCACATTACGTGAGATAATATTCTCAGTGCCCCCCATGGTGTTATGTAATATTCTCAGTGCCCCTCCCATGGTGTTATATAATATTCTCAGTGCCCCACACATTACGTGAGATAATATTCTCAGTGCCCCCCCATGGTGATATATAAAATTCTCAGTGCCCTCCCAATGACGTGATATAACATTCTCAGTGCCCCCCACATTACGTCAGATAATATTCTCAGTGCCCCCCCATGGTGATATATAAAATTCTCAGTGCCCTCCCAATGACGTGATATAACATTCTCAGTGCCCCCCACATTACGTCAGATAATATTCTCAGTGCCCCCCCCCCATGGTGTGATATAATATTCTCAGGGACCCCCTAACCATGCTGTGATATAATATTCTCAGTGCTCCCCCATGCTGTGATATAATATTCTTAGTGCCCCCCATGGTGTGATATAATATTCTCCGTGCCCCCCCCCATGGTGTGATATAATATTCTCAGTGCCCCCCCCATGGTGTGATATAATATTCTCAGTGCCCCCCCATTGTGTGATATAATATTCTGAGTGCTCCCCCCATGGTGTGATATAATATTCTCAGTGCCCCCCCCATGCTGTGATATAATATTCTTAGTGCCCCCCATGATGTGATATAATATTCTCCGTGCCCCCCCCCATGGTGTGATATAATATTCTCAGTGCCCCCCCCATGGTGTGATATAATATTCTCAGTGCCACCCCATGGTGTGATATAATATTCTCAGTGCCCCCCCCATGTTGTGATATAATATTCTCAGTGCCCCCCCATTGTGTGATATAATATTCTGAGTGCTCCCCCCATGGTGTGATATAATATTCTCAGTGCCCCCCCTCCCCATGGTGTGATACAATATTCTCAGTACCCCCCCATGACATTATATAATATTCTCAGTGCCCCCCCTCCATGGTGTGAAATAATATTGTCAGTGCCCCCCCCCATGGTGTGATATAATATTCTTAGTGTGCCTCCCCATGGTGTGATATAATATTCTCAGTGCCCCCCACATTACATGATATAATATTCTCAGTGCCCCCCCATGGTGTGATATAATATTCTCAGTGCCGCCCCCATGGTGTGATATAATATTCTCAGTGCCCCCCATGGTGTGATATAATATTCTCAGTGCCCCCCATGGTGTGATATAATATTCTCAGTGCCCCCCATGGTGTGATATAATATTCTCAGTGCCGCCCCCATCGTGTGATATAATATTCTCAGTGCCCTCCCCATGGTGTGAAATAAAATTCTCAGTGCCCCCCCATGGTGTGATATAATATTCTCAGTGCGCCCCGTCCCTATGGTGTGATATAATATTCTCAGTGCCCTCCCCATGGCGTGATATAATATTCTCAGTGCCCCCTCCATGGTGTGATATAATATTCTCAGTGCCCCCCCATGGTGTGATATAATATTCTGAGTTCTCCCCCCCATGGTGTGATATAATATTCTCAGTGCCACCCCCTCCCCATGGTGTGATATAATATTCTCAGTACCCCCCCATGACGTGATATAATATTCTCAGTGCCCCCCTCATGGTGTGATATAATATTCTCAGTGCCCCCCCATGGTGTGATATAATATTCTTAGTGTCCCTCCCCATGGTGTGATATAATATTCTCAGTGCCCCCCACATTACGTGATATAATATTCTCAGTGCCCCCCCCATGGTGTGATATAATATTCTCAGTGCCCCCCCATGACGTGATATAATATTCTCAGTGCCCTCCCCATGGTGTGATATAATATTCTCAGTGCCCCCCCCATTACGTGATCTAATGTTCTCAGTGCCCCCCCCGTGATGTTATATAATATTCTCAGTGCCCCCCCATGGTGTGATATAATATTCTCAGTGCCCCCCCCATCGTGTGATATAATATTCTCAGTGACCCCCCATGGTGTGATATAATATTCTCAGTGCCCCCCCCCATGATGTGATATAATATTCTCAGTGCCCTCCCCATGGTGCGAAATAATATTCTCAGTGCTCCCCCCCCATGGTATGATATAATATTCTCAGTGCCCCCCATGACGTGATATAATATTCTCATTGCCCCCCCCATGGTGTGATATAATATTCTCAGTGCCCCTCCCCATGGTGTGATATAATATTCTCAGTGCCCACCCCTATGGTGTGATATAATATTCTCAGGGCCCCTCCCCATGGTGTGATATAATATTCTCAGTGCCCACCTCCATGCTGTGATATAATATTCATAGTGCCCTCCCCATGGTGTGATATAATATTCTCAGTGCCCCCCACATGGTATGATATAATATTCTCAGTGCTCCCCCCCCATGCTGTGTTATAATATTCTCAGTGACAGCCCCCCATGCTGTGATATAATATTCTTAGTGCCCCCCCCATGGTGTGATATAATATTCACAGTCTCCCCTCTCCCCATGCTGTGATATAATATTCTCAGTGCCCCTCCCATGGTGTGATATAATATTCTCAGTGTCCCCCCATTACGTGATATAATATTCTCAGTGCCTCCCCCCGTGATGTTATATAATATTCTCAGTGCCCTCCCCATGGTGTGATATAATATTCTCAGTGCCCACCCCATGAAGTGATATAATATTCTCAGTGCCCCCCACTTTACGTGAGATAATATTCTCAGTGCCCCCGCCATAGTGTCATATAATATTCTCAGTGCCCTCCCCATGGTGTGATATAATATTCTCAGTGCCCCCTCCATGGTGTTATATAATATTCTCAGTGCTCCCCACATTACGTGAGATAATATTCTCAGTGCCCCCCATGGTGTTATGTAATATTCTCAGTGCCCCTCCCATGGTGTTATATAATATTCTCAGTGCCCCACACATTACGTGAGATAATATTCTCAGTGCCCCCCCATGGTGATATATAAAATTCTCAGTGCCCTCCCAATGACGTGATATAACATTCTCAGTGCCCCCCACATTACGTCAGATAATATTCTCAGTGCCCCCCCATGGTGTTATATAAAATTCGCAGTGCCCTCCCAATGACGTGATATAATATTCTCAGTGCCCCCCCACATGGTGTTACATAATATTCTCAGTGCCCTCCCCATGGTGTGAAATAATATTCTCAGTGCCCCCCCATGGTGTGATATAATATTCTCAGTGCGCCCCGTCCCTATGGTGTGATATAATATTCTCAGTGCCCTCCCCATGGTGTGATATAATATTCTCAGTGCCCCCTCCATGGTGTGATATAATATTCTCAGTGCCCCCCCATGGTGTGATATAATATTCTCAGTGCCCCCCCCCATGGTGTGATATAATATTCTCAGGGACCCCCTAACCATGCTGTGATATAATATTCTCAGTGCCACCCCACCATGCTGTGATATAATATTCTCAGTGCTCCCCCATGGTGTGATATAATATTCTCAGTGCCCCCCCCATGGTGTGATATAATATTCTCAGTGCCCTCCCCATGGTGTGATATAATATTCTCAGTGCCCCCTCCATGGTGTGATATAATATTCTCAGTGCCCCCCCATGGTGTGATATAATATTCTCAGTGCCCCCCCCCCATGGTGTGATATAATATTCGCAGGGACCCCCTAACCATGCTGTGATATAATATTCTCAGTGCTCCCCCATGCTGTGATATAATATTCTTAGTGCCCCCCATGGTGTGATATAATATTCTCCGTGCCCCCCCCCCATGGTGTGATATAATATTCTCAGTGCCCCCCCCATGGTGTGATATAATATTCTCAGTGCCCCCCCATTGTGTGATATAATATTCTGAGTGCTCCCCCCATGGTGTGATATAATATTCTCAGTGCCCCCCCCCATGCTGTGATATAATATTCTTAGTGCCCCCCATGGTGTGATATAATATTCTCCGTGCCCCCCCCCCGTGGTGTGATATAATATTCTCAGTGCCCCCTCCATGGTGTGATATAATATTCTCAGTGCCACCCCATGGTGTGATATAATATTCTCAGTGCCCCCCCATGTTGTGATATAATATTCTCAGTGCCCCCCCATTGTGTGATATAATATTCTGAGTGCTCCCCCCATGGTGTGATATAATATTCTCAGTGCCCCCCCTCCCCATGGTGTGATACAATATTCTCAGTACCCCCCCATGACATTATATAATATTCTCAGTGCCCCCCCTCCATGGTGTGAAATAATATTGTCAGTGCCCCCCCCCCATGGTGTGATATAATATTCTTAGTGTGCCTCCCCATGGTGTGATATAATATTCTCAGTGCCCCCCACATTACATGATATAATATTCTCAGTGCCCCCCCATGGTGTGATATAATATTCTCAGTGCCGCCCCCATGGTGTGATATAATATTCTCAGTGCCCTCCCCATGGTGTGAAATAATATTCTCAGTGCCCCCCCATGGTGTGATATAATATTCTCAGTGCGCCCCGTCCCTATGGTGTGATATAATATTCTCAGTGCCCTCCCCATGGCGTGATATAATATTCTCAGTGCCCCCTCCATGGTGTGATATAATATTCTCAGTGCCCCCCCATGGTGTGATATAATATTCTCAGTGCCCCCCCCATGGTGTGATATAATATTCTCAGGGACCCCCTAACCATGCTGTGATATAATATTCTCAGTGCCACCCCACCATGCTGTGATATAATATTCTCAGTGCTCCCCCATGGTGTGATATAATATTCTCAGTGCCCCCCCCCATGGTGTGATATAATATTCTCAGTGCGCCCCGCATCCCTATGGTGTGATATAATATTCTCAGTGCCCTCCCCATGGTGTGATATAATATTCTCAGTGCCCCCTCCATGGTGTGATATAATATTCTCAGTGCCCCCCCATGGTGTGATATAATATTCTCAGTGCCCCCCCCATGGTGTGATATAATATTCTCAGGGACCCCCTAACCATGCTGTGATATAATATTCTCAGTGCTCCCCCATGCTGTGATATAATATTCTTAGTGCCCCCCATGGTGTGATATAATATTCTCCGTGCCCCCCCCCCATGGTGTGATATAATATTCTCAGTGCCCCCCCCATGGTGTGATATAATATTCTCAGTGCCCCCCCATTGTGTGATATAATATTCTCAGTGCCCCCCCATGGTGTGATATAATATTCTCAGTGCCCCCCCATGGTGTGATATAATATTCTCAGTGCCACCCCATGGTGTGATATAATATTCTCAGTGCCCCCCCCATGTTGTGATATAATATTCTCAGTGCCCCCCCCATTGTGTGATATAATATTCTGAGTGCTCCCCCCATGGTGTGATATAATATTCTCAGTGCCCCCCCTCCCCATGGTGTGATACAATATTCTCAGTACCCCCCCATGACGTTATATAATATTCTCAGTGCCCCCCCTCCATGGTGCGATATAATATTGTCAGTGCCCCCCCCCCCATGGTGTGATATAATATTCTTAGTGTGCCTCCCCATGGTGTGATATAATATTCTCAGTGCCCCCCACATTACATGATATAATATTCTCAGTGCCCCCCCATGGTGTGATATAATATTCTCAGTGCCGCCCCCATGGTGTGATATAATATTCTCAGTTCCGCCCCCATGGTGTGATATAATATTCTCAGTGCCCACCATGGTGTGATATAATATTCTCAGTGCCGCCCCCATGGTGTGATATAATATTCTCAGTGCCCCTTCCATGGTGTTATATATTCTCAGTGCCCCCCCCATGGTGTGATACAATATACTCAGCCACTCCCTCCCCATGTTGTGATATAATATTCTCAGTGCCCCCCCATGGTGTGATATAATATTCTCAGTGCCCCCCCCATGGTGTGATATAATATTCTCAGTGCCACCCCATGGTGTGATATAATATTCTCAGTGCCCCCCCATGGTGTGATATAATATTCTGAGTTCTCCCACCCATGGTGTGATATAATATTCTCAGTGCCACCCCCTCCCCATGGTGTGATATAATATTCTCAGTACCCCCCCATGACGTGATATAATATTCTCAGTGCCCCCCTCATGGTGTGATATAATATTCTCAGTGCCCCCCCATGGTGTGATATAATATTCTTAGTGTCCCTCCCCATGGTGTGATATAATATTCTCAGTGCCCCCCACATTACGTGATATAATATTCTCAGTGCCCCCCCCATGGTGTGATATAATATTCTCAGTGCCCCCCCATGACGTGATATAATATTCTCAGTGCCCTCCCCATGGTGTGATATAATATTCTCAGTGCCCCCCCATTACGTGATCTAATATTCTCAGTGCCCCCCCCGTGATGTTATATAATATTCTCAGTGCCCTTCCCATGGGGTGATATAATATTCTCAGTGCCCCCCCATGGTGTGATATAATATTCTCAGTGCCCCACCATGGTGTGATATAATATTCTCAGTGCCACCCCATGGTGTGATATAATATTCTCAGTGCCCCCCCATGGTGTGATATAATATTCTGAGTGCTCCCCCCCATGGTGTGATATAATATTCTCAGTGCCCCCCCATGGTGTGATATAATATTCTCAGTGCCACCCCATGGTGTGATATAATATTCTCAGTGCCCCCCCATGGTGTGATATAATATTCTGAGTGCTCCCCCCATGGTGTGACATAATATTCTCAGTGCCTCCCCCCGTGATGTTATATAATATACTCAGTGCCCTCCCCATGGTGTTATATAATAGTCTCAGTGCCCGCCCCATGAAGTGATATAATATTCTCAGTGCCCCCCACATTACGTGAGATAATATTCTCAGTGCCCCCGCCATGGTGTCATATAATATTCTCAGTGCCCTCCCCATGGTGTGATATAATATTCTCAGTGCCCCCTCCATAGTGTTATATAATATTCTCAGTACCCCACCATGACATGAAATAATATTCTCAGTGCCCACCCTCCATGGTGTGATATAATATTGTCAGTGCCCCCCCCATGGTGTGATATAATATTCTTAGTGTGCCTCCCCATTGTGTGATATAATATTCTCAGTGCCCCCCACATTACATGATATAATATTCTCAGTGCCCCTCCCCATGGTGTGATATAATATTCTCAGTGCCCCCCCATTACGTGATCTAATATTCTCAGTGCCCCCCCCGTGATGTTATATAATATTCTCAGTGCCCTTCCCATGGGGTGATATAATATTCTCAGTGCCCCCCCATGGTGTGATATAATATTCTCAGTGCCCCCCCATGGTGTGATATAATATTCTCAGTGCCACCCCATGGTGTGATATAATATTGTCAGTGCCCCCCCATGGTGTGATATAATATTCTGAGTGCTCCCCCCCATGGTGTGATATAATATTCTCAGTGCCCCCCCATGGTGTGATATAATATTCTCAGTGCCACCCCATGGTGTGATATAATATTCTCAGTGCCCCCCCATGGTGTGATATAATATTCTGAGTGCTCCCCCCATGGTGTGACATAATATTCTCAGTGCCTCCCCCCGTGATGTTATATAATATACTCAGTGCCCTCCCCATGGTGTTATATAATAGTCTCAGTGCCCGCCCCATGAAGTGATATAATATTCTCAGTGCCCCCCACATTACGTGAGATAATATTCTCAGTGCCCCCGCCATGGTGTCATATAATATTCTCAGTGCCCTCCCCATGGTGTGATATAATATTCTCAGTGCCCCCTCCATAGTGTTATATAATATTCTCAGTACCCCACCATGACATGAAATAATATTCTCAGTGCCCCCCCTCCATGGTGTGATATAATATTGTCAGTGCCCCCCCCATGGTGTGATATAATATTCTTAGTGTGCCTCCCCATTGTGTGATATAATATTCTCAGTGCCCCCCACATTACATGATATAATATTCTCAGTGCCCCTCCCCATGGTGTGATATAATATTCTCAGTGCCCCCCATATTACGTGATATAATATTCTCAGTGCCCCCTCCATGGTGTGATATAATATTCTCAGTGCCCCCCCATGGTGTGATATAATATTCTCAGTACCCCTCCCCATGGTGTGATGTAATATTCTCAGTGCCCCCCCCATGGTGTGATATAATATTCTCAGTGCCCCCCCATGGTGTGACATAATATTCTCAGTGCCCCCCATGGAGTGATATAATATTCTCAGTGCCCTACCCATGGTGTGATATAATATTCTCAGTGCCCTTCCCCATGCTGTGATATAATATTCTCAGTGCCCCGCCATTTTGTGATTTAATATTCTCAGTGCCCCCCCCCATGCTGTGAAATAATATTCTCTGTGCCCCCCCCCCCATGGTGTGATATAATATTCTCAGTGCCCCCCCCATGGTGTGATATAATATTCTCAGTGCCCTCCCATAGTGTGACATAATATTCTCAGTGCCCCCCCCATGGTGTGATATAATATTCTCAGTGCCCTCCCATGACTTGATATAATATTTCCAGTGCCCTCCCCATGGTGTGATATAATATTCTCAGTGCCCCCCCCAATGGTGTGATATATTATTCTCAGTGCCCCCCCATGACGTGATATAATATTCTCAGTGCGCTCCCCATGGTGTGATATAATATTCTCAGTGCCCCCCCCCCATGGTGTGATATAATATTCTCAGTGCCCCCGCCTTGACGTGATATAATATTCTCAGTGCCCTCCCCATGGTTTGATATAATATTCTCAGAGCCCCCGCAATGGTGTGATATAATATTCTCAGTGCACCGCCCCATGTTGTGATATAATATTCTCAGTGCCCCCCCCCATGGTGTGATATAATATTCTCAGTGACCCACCATGGTGTGATATAATATTCTCAGTGCTCCCCCCCATGGCGTGATATAATATTCTCAGTGCCCCCCCATGTTGTGATATAATATTCTCAGTGCCCCCACCATGGTGTGATAAAATATTCTCAGTGCTCCCCCCCATGGTGTGATATAATATTCTCAGTGCACCCCCCCCATGGTGTGATATAATATTCTCAGTGCCCCCCATGGTGTGATATAATATTCTCAGTGCCCCACTGATGGTATGATATAATATTCTCAGTGCCCCCCATGGTGTGATATAATATTCTCAGTGCCCCCCCCATGGTGTGATATAATATTCTCAGTGCCCTCCCCATGGTGTGAAATAATATTCTCAGTGCCCCCCCATGGTGTGATATAATATTCTCAGTGCGCCCCGTCCCTATGGTGTGATATAATATTCTCAGTGCCCTCCCCATGGTGTGATATAATATTCTCAGTGACCCCTCCATGGTGTGATATAATATTCTCAGTGCCCCCCCATGGTGTGATATAATATTCTCAGTGCCCCCCCCATGGTGTGATATAATATTCTCAGGGACCCCCTAACCATGCTGATATAATATTCTCAGTGCCCCCCCACCATGCTGTGATATAATATTCTCAGTGCCCCCCCATGCTGTGATATAATATTCTTAGTGCCCCCATGGTGTGATATAATATTCTCCGTGCCCCCCCCCCCCCATGGTGTGATATAATATTCTCAGTGCCCCCCCATTGTGTGATATAATATTCTGAGTGCTCCCCCCATGGTGTGATATAATATTCTCAGTGCCCCCCACATTACATGATATAATATTCTCAGTGCCGCCCCCATGGTGTGATATAATATTCTCAGTGCCCCCTCCATGGTGTTATATATTCTCAGTGCCCCCCCCATGGTGTGATATAATATACTCAGCCACTCCCTCCCCATGTTGTGATATAATATTCTCAGTGCACCCACATGGTGTGATATAATATTCTCAGTGCCCCCCCCATGGTGTGATATAATATTCTCAGTGCCACCCCATGGTGTGATATAATATTCTCAGTGCCCCCCCATGGTGTGATATAATATTCTGAGTGCTCCCCCCCATGGTGTGATATAATATTCTCAGTGCCCCCCCTCCCCATGGTGTGATATAATATTCTCAGTACCCCCCCATGATGTGATATAATATTCTCAGTGCCCCCCCCATGCTGTGATATAATATTCTCAGTGCCCCCCCCATGGTGTGATATAATATTCTTAGTGACCCTCCCCATGGCGTGATATAATATTCTCAGTGCCCCCCACATTACGTGATATAATATTCTCAGTGCCCCCCCATGGTGTGATATAATATTCTCAGTGCCCCCCCATGACGTGATATAATATTCTCAGTGCCCTCCCCATGGTGTGATATAATATTCTCAGTGCCCCCCCATTACGTGATCTAATATTCTCAGTGCCCCCCCCGTGATGTTATATAATATTCTCGGTGCCCTCCCCATGGTGTGATATAATATTCTCAGTGCCCCCCCATTACGTGATCTAATATTCTCAGTGCCCCCCCATGACGTGATATAATATTCTCAGTGCCCTCCCCATGGTGTGATATAATATTCTCAGTGCCCGCCCATTACGTGATCTAATATTCTCAGTGCCCCCCCCGTGATGTTATATAATATTCTCAGTGCCCTTCCCATGGGGTGATATAATATTCTCGGTGCCCCCCCATGGTGTGATATAATATTCTCAGTGCCCCCCCCATGGTGTGATATAATATTCTCAGTGCCACCCCATGGTGTGATATAATATTCTCAGTGCCCCCCCATGGTGTGATATAATATTCTGAGTGCTCCCCCCCATGGTGTGACATAATATTCTCAGTGCCTCCCCCCGTGATGTTATATAATATTCTCAGTGCCCTCCCCATGGTGTTATATAATAGTCTCAGTGCCCGCCCCATGAAGTGATATAATATTCTCAGTGCCCCCCACATTACGTGAGATAATATTCTCAGTGCCCCCGCCATGGTGTCATATAATATTCTCAGTGCCCTCCCCATGGTGTGATATAATATTCTCAGTGCCCCCTCCATGGTGTTATATAATATTCTCAGTACCCCACCATGACGTGAAATAATATTCTCAGTGCCCCCGCTCCATGGTGTGATATAATATTGTCAGTGCCCCCCCCCCATGGTGTGATATAATATTCTTAGTGTGCCTCCCATGGTGTGATATAATATTCTCAGTGCCCCCCACATTACATGATATAATATTCTCAGTGCCGCCCCCATGGTGTGATATAATATTCTCAGTGCCCCCCCATGACGTGATATAATATTCTCAGTGCCCCCTCCATGGTGTGATATAATATTCTCAGTGCCCCCACCATGGTGTGATATAATATTCTCAGCCCCCCCCTCCCCATGTTGTGATATAATATTCTCAGTGCCCCCCCATGGTGTGATATAATATTCTCAGTGCACCCCCCCATGGTGTGATATAATATTCTCAGTGCCACCCCATGGTGTGATATAATATTCTCAGTGACCCCCATGGTGTGATTATAATATTCTGAGTGCTCCCCCCCATGGTGTGATATAATATTCTCAGTGCCCCCCCCTCCCCATGGTGTGATATAATATTCTCAGTACCCCCCCAATGACGTGATATAATTGCCCACCCCCCATGCTGTGATATAATATTCTTAGTGCCCCTCCCCATGGTGTGATATAATATTCTCAGTGCCCCCATATTACGTGATATAATATTCTCAGTGCCCCCTCCATGGTGTGATATAATATTCTCAGTGCCCCCCCATGGCGTGATATAATATTCTCAGTACCCCTCCCCATGGTATGATGTAATATTCTCAGTGCCCTCCCCATGGTGTGACATAATATTCTCAGTGCCCCCCCATGGTGTGATATAATATTCTCAGTGCCCTACCCATGGTGTGATATAATATTCTCAGTGCCCCTCCCCAGGGTGTGATTTAATATTCTCAGTGCCCCGCCATTTTGTGATTTAATATTCTCAGTGCCCCCCCCCATGCTGTGATATAATATTCTCAGTACCCCTCCCCATGGTGTGATATAATATTCTCTGTGCCCCCCCCATGGTGTGATATAATATTCTCAGTGCCCCCCCCATGGTGTGATATAATATTCTCAGTGCCCTCCCATTGTGTGACATAATATTCTCAGTGCCCCCCCCATGGTGTGATATAATATTCTCAGTGCCCCCCCCAATGGTGTGATATAATATTCTCAGTGCCCCCCCATGACGTGATATAATATTCTCAGTGCCCTCCCCATGATGTGATATAATATTCTCAGTGCCCCCCCCATGGTGTGATATGATCTCAGTGCCCCCGCCTTGACGTGAAATAATATTCTCAGTGCCCTCCCCATGGTTTGATATAATATTCTCAGAGCCCCCCCATGGTGTGATATAATATTCTCCGTGCGCCGCCCCATGTTGTGATATAATATTCTCAGTGCCCCCCCCCATGGTGTGATATAATATTCTCAGTGACCCACCATGGTGTGATATAATATTCTCAGTGCTCCCCCCCATGGTGTGATATAATATTCTCAGTGCCCCCCCATGTTGTGATATAATATTCTCAGTGCCCCCCCCATGGTGTGATATAATATTCTCAGTGCTCCCCCCCATGGTGTGATATAATATTCTCAGTGCACCCCCCCATGGTGTGATATAATATTCTTAGTGCCCCCCATGGTGTGATATAATATTCTCAGTGCCCCCACTGATGGTATGATATAATATTCTCAGTGCCCCCCATGGTGTGATATAATATTCTCAGTGCCCCCCCCATGGTGTGATATAATATTCTCAGTGACCCCACCATGATGTGATATAATATTCTCAGTGCCCCCCCATGTTGTGTTTTAATATTCTCAGTGACCCCCCTCCCCATGGTGTGATATATTATTCTCAGTGCCCCCCATGACGTGATATCATATTTTCAGTGCCCCCCCCCATGGTGTGATATAATATTCTCAGTGCCCCCCCCCATGGTGTGATATAATATTCTCAGTGCCCCCGCCTTGACGTGATATAATATTCTCAGTGCCCTCCCCATGGTTTGATATAATATTCTCAGAGCCCCCCCCATGGTGTGATATAATATTCTCACTGCACCGCCCCATGGTGTGATATAATATTCTCAGTGCCCCCCCCCATGGTGTGATATAATATTCTCAGTGCCCTCCCAATGACGTGATTTAATATTCTCAGTGCCCCCCACATTACGTCAGATAATATTCTCACTGCACCGCCCCATGGTGTGATATAATATTCTCAGTGCCCCCCCCATGGTATTATAAAAATTCGCAGTGCCCTCCCAATGACGTGATATAATATTCTCAGTGCCCCCCCACATGGTGTTACATAATATTCTCAGTGCCCTCCCCATGGTGTGAAATAATATTCTCAGTGCCCCCCCATGGTGTGATTTAATATTCTCAGTGCGCCCCGTCCCTATGGTGTGATATAATATTCTCAGTGCCCTCCCCATGGTGTGATATAATATTCTGAGTTCTCCCCCCCATGGTGTGATATAATATTCTCAGTGCCACCCCCTCCCCATGGTGTGATATAATATTCTCAGTACCCCCCCATGACGTGATATAATATTCTCAGTGCCCCCCTCATGGTGTGATATAATATTCTCAGTGCCCCCCCATGGTGTGACATAATATTCTTAGTGTCCCTCCCCATGGTGTGATATAATATTCTCAGTGCCCCCCACATTACGTGATATAATATTCTCAGTGCCCCCCCCATGGTGTGATATAATATTCTCAGTGCCCCCCCATGACGTGATATAATATTCTCAGTGCCCTCCCCATGGTGTGATATAATATTCTCAGTGCCCCCCCCATTACGTGATCTAATGTTCTCAGTGCCCCCCCCGTGATGTTATATAATATTCTCAGTGCCCTTCCCATGGGGTGATATAATATTCTCAGTGCCCCCCCATGGTGTGATATAATATTCTCAGTGCCCCCCCCATGGTGTGATATAATATTCTCAGTGACCCCCCATGGTGTGATATAATATTCTCAGTGCCCCCCCCATGATGTGATATAATATTCTCAGTGCCCTCCCCATGGTGCGAAATAATATTCTCAGTGCTCCCCCCCCATGGTATGATATAATATGCTCAGTGCCCCCCATGACGTGATATAATATTCTCATTGCCCCCCCCATGGTGTGATATAATATTCTCAGTGCCCCTCCCCATGGTGTGATATAATATTCTCAGTGCCCACCCCTATGGTGTGATATAATATTCTCAGGGCCCCTCCCCATGGTGTGATATAATATTCTCAGTGCCCACCTCCATGCTGTGATATAATATTCATAGTGCCCTCCCCATGGTGTGATATAATATTCTCAGTGCCCCCCACATGGTATGATATAATATTCTCAGTGCTCCCCCACATGGTGTTACATAATATTCTCAGTGCCCTCCCCATGGTGTGAAATAATATTCTCAGTGCCCCCCCATGGTGTGATATAATATTCTCAGTGCGCCCCGTCCCTATGGTGTGATATAATATTCTCAGTGCCCTCCCCATGGTGTGATATAATATTCTCAGTGCCCCCTCCATGGTGTGATATAATATTCTCAGTGCCCCCCCATGGTGTGATATAATATTCTCAGTGCCCCCCCCATGGTGTGATATAATATTCTCAGGGACCCCCTAACCATGCTGTGATATAATATTCTCAGTGCCACCCCACCATGCTGTGATATAATATTCTCAGTGCTCCCCCATGGTGTGATATAATATTCTCAGTGCCCCCCCCCATGGTGTGATATAATATTCTCAGTGCCCCCTCCATGGTGTGATATAATATTCTCAGTGCCCCCCCATGGTGTGATATAATATTCTCAGTGTGCCCCCCATGGTGTGATATAATATTCTCAGGGACCCCCTAACCATGGTGTGATATAATATTCTCAGTGCCCCCCCCATGGTGTGATATAATATTCTCACTGCCACCCCATGGTGTGATATAATATTCTCAGTGCCCCCCCCATGGTGTGATATAATATTCTCAGTGCCCCCCCATTGTGTGATATAATATTCTGAGTGCTCCCCCCATGGTGTGATATAATATTCTCAGTGCCCCCCTCCCCATGGTGTGATACAATATTCTCAGTACCCCCCCATGACATTATATAATATTCTCAGTGCCCCCCCTCCATGGTGTGAAATAATATTGTCATTCCCCCCCCATGGTGTTATATAATATTCTTAGTGTGCCTCCCCATGGTGTGATATAATATTCTCAGTGCCCCCCACATTACATGATATAATATTCTCAGTGCCCCCCCATGGTGTGATATAATATTCTCAGTGCCGCCCCCATGTTGTGATATAATATTCTCAGTGCCCCCCATGGTGTGATATAATATTCTCAGTGCCCCCCATGGTGTGATATAATATTCTCAGTGCCCCCCCATTGTGTGATATAATATTCTCAGTGCCCCCCCCATGGTGTGATATAATATTCTCAGTGCCACCCCATGGTGTGATATAATATTCTCAGTGCCCCCCCCATGGTGTGATATAATATTCTCAGTGCCCCCCCATTGTGTGATATAATATTCTGAGTGCTCCCCCCATGGTGTGATATAATATTCTCAGTGCCCCCCCTCCCCATGGTGTGATACAATATTCTCAGTACCCCCCCATGACATTATATAATATTCTCAGTGCCCCCCCTCCATGGTGTGAAATAATATTGTCAGTGCCCCCCCCATGGTGTTATATAATATTCTTAGTGTGCCTCCCCATGGTGTGATATAATATTCTCAGTGCCCCCCACATTACATGATATAATATTCTCAGTGCCCCCCCATGGTGTGATATAATATTCTCAGTGCCGCCCCCATGGTGTGATATAATATTCTCAGTGCCCCCCATGGTGTGATATAATATTCTCAGTGCCCCCCATGGTGTGATATAATATTCTCAGTGCCCCCCCATGGTGTGATATAATATTCTCAGTGCCGCCCCCATGGTGTGATATAATATTCTCAGTGCCCTCCCCATGGTGTGAAATAATATTCTCAGTGCCCCCCCATGGTGTGATATAATATTCTCAGTGCGCCCCGTCCCTATGGTGTGATATAATATTCTCAGTGCCCTCCCCATGGCGTGATATAATATTCTCAGTGCCCCCTCCATGGTGTGATATAATATTCTCAGTGCCCCCCCATGGTGTGATATAATATTCTCAGTGCCCCCCCCATGGTGTGATATAATATTCTCAGGGACCCCCTAACCATGCTGTGATATAATATTCTCAGTGCCACCCCACCATGCTGTGATATATTATTCTTAGTGCTCCCCCATGGTGTGATATAATATTCTCAGTGCCCCCCCATGGTGTGATATAATATTCTCAGTGCGCCCCTTCCCTATGGTGTGATATAATATTCTCAGTGCCCTCCCCATGGTGTGATATAATATTCTCAGTGCCCCCTCCATGGTGTGATATAATATTCTCAGTGCCCCCCCATGGTGTGATATAATATTCTCAGTGCTCCCCCATGCTGTGATATAATATTCTTAGTGCCCCCCATGGTGTGATATAATATTCTCCGTGCCCCCCCCCCCATGGTGTGATATAATATTCTCAGTGCCCCACCCATGGTGTGATATAATATTCTCAGTGCCCCCCCATTGTGTGATATAATATTCTGAGTGCTCCCTCCATGGTGTGATATAATATTCTCAGTGCCCCCCCATGGTGTGATATAATATTCTCAGTGCCCCCCCCATGGTGTGATATAATATTCTCAGTGCCACCCCATGGTGTGATATAATATTCTCAGTGCCCCCCCCCATGTTGTGATATAATATTCTCAGTGCCCCCCCCATTGTGTGATATAATATTCTGAGTGCTCCCCCCATGGTGTGATATAATATTCTCAGTGCCCCCCCCTCCCCATGGTGTGATACAATATTCTCAGTACCCCCCCATGACGTTATATAATATTCTCAGTGCCCCCCCTCCATGGTGTGATATAATATTGTCAGTGCCCCCCCCCCCATGGTGTGATATAATATTCTTAGTGTGCCTCCCCATGGTGTGATATAATATTCTCAGTGCCCCCCACATTACATGATATAATATTCTCAGTGCCCCCCCATGGTGTGATATAATATTCTCAGTGCCGACCCCATGGTGTGATATAATATTCTCAGTGCCCCCCATGGTGTGATATAATATTCTCAGTGCCGCCCCCATGGTGTGATATAATATTCTCAGTGCCCCTTCCATGGTGTTATATATTCTCAGTGCCCCCCCCATGGTGTGATATAATATACTCAGCCACTCCCTCCCCATGTTGTGATATAATATTCTCAGTGCCCCCCCATGGTGTGATATAATATTCTCAGTGCCCCCCCCATGGTGTGATATAATATTCTCAGTGCCACCCCATGGTGTGATATAATATTCTCAGTGCCCCCCCATGGTGTGATATAATATTCTGAGTTCTCCCCCCCATGGTGTGATATAATATTCTCAGTGCCACCCCCTCCCCATGGTGTGATATAATATTCTCAGTACCCCCCCATGACGTGATATAATATTCTCAGTGCCCCCCTCATGGTGTGATATAATATTCTCAGTGCCCCCCCATGGTGTGATATAATATTCTTAGTGTCCCTCCCCATGGTGTGATATAATATTCTCAGTGCCCCCCACATTACGTGATATAATATTCTCAGTGCCCCCCCATGGTGTGATATAATATTCTCAGTGCCCCCCCATGACGTGATATAATATTCTCAGTGCCCTCCCCATGGTGTGATATAATATTCTCAGTGCCCCCCCATTACGTGATCTAATATTCTCAGTGCCCCCCCCGTGATGTTATATAATATTCTCAGTGCCCTTCCCATGGGGTGATATAATATTCTCAGTGCCCCCCCATGGTGTGATATAATATTCTCAGTGCCCCACCATGGTGTGATATAATATTCTCAGTGCCACCCCATGGTGTGATATAATATTCTCAGTGCCCCCCCATGGTGTGATATAATATTCTGAGTGCTCCCCCCCATGGTGTGATATAATATTCTCAGTGCCCCCCCATGGTGTGATATAATATTCTCAGTGCCACCCCATGGTGTGATATAATATTCTCAGTGCCCCCCCATGGTGTGATATAATATTCTGAGTGCTCCCCCCCCATGGTGTGACATAATATTCTCAGTGCCTCCCCCCGTGATGTTATATAATATACTCAGTGCCCTCCCCATGGTGTTATATAATCGTCTCAGTGCCCGCCCCATGAAGTGATATAATATTCTCAGTGCCCCCCACATTACGTGAGATAATATTCTCAGTGCCCCCGCCATGGTGTCATATAATATTCTCAGTGCCCTCCCCATGGTGTGATATAATATTCTCAGTGCCCCCTCCATGGTGTTATATAATATTCTCAGTACCCCACCATGACGTGAAATAATATTCTCAGTGCCCCCCCTCCATGGTGTGATATAATATTGTCAGTGCCCCCCCCATGGTGTGATATAATATTCTTAGTGTGCCTCCCCATTGTGTGATATAATATTCTCAGTGCCCCCCACATTACATGATATAATATTCTCAGTGCCGCCCCCATGGTGTGATATAATATTCTCAGTGCCCCCCCATGACGTGATATAATATTCTCAGTGCCCCCTCCATGGTGTTATATATTCTCAGTGCCCCCACCATGGTGTGATATAATATTCTCAGCCCCCCCCTCCCCATGTTGTGATATAATATTCTCAGTGCGCCCCCATGGTGTGATATAATATTCTCAGTGCCCCCCCCATGGTGTGATATAATATTCTCAGTGCCACCCCATGGTGTGATATAATATTCTCAGTGCCCCCCCATGGTGTGATTATAATATTCTGAGTGCTCCCCCCCATGGTGTGATATAATATTCTCAGTGCCCCCCCCCTCCCCATAGTGTGATATAATATTCTCAGTACCCCCCCCATGACGTGATATAATTGCCCACCCCTCCATGCTGTGATATAATATTCTTAGTGCCCCTCCCCATGGTGTGATATAATATTCTCAGTGCCCCCCATATTACGTGATATAATATTCTCAGTGCCCCCTCCATGGTGTGATATAATATTCTCAGTGCCCCCCCATGGTGTGATATAATATTCTCAGTACCCCTCCCCATGGTGTGATGTAATATTCTCAGTGCCCTCCCCATGGTGTGATATAATATTCTCAGTGCCCCCCCATGGTGTGACATAATATTCTCAGTGCCCCCCATGGAGTGATATAATATTCTCAGTGCCCTACCCATGGTGTGATATAATATTCTCAGTGCCCTTCCCCATGCTGTGATATAATATTCTCAGTGCCCCGCCATTTTGTGATTTAATATTCTCAGTGCCCCCTCCCATGCTGTGAAATAATATTCTCAGTACCCCTCCCCATGGTGTGATATAATATTCTCTGTGCCCCCCCCCCATGGTGTGATATAATATTCTCAGTGCCCCCCCCATGGTGTGATATAATATTCTCAGTGCCCTCCCATAGTGTGACATAATATTCTCAGTGCCCCCCCCATGGTGTGATATAATATTCTCAGTGCCCTCCCATGACTTGATATAATATTTCCAGTGCCCTCCCCATGGTGTGATATAATATTCTCAGTGCCCCCCCCAATGGTGTGATATATTATTCTCAGTGCCCCCCCATGACGTGATATAATATTCTCAGTGCCCTCCCCATGGTGTGATATAATATTCTCAGTGCCCCCCCCCATGGTGTGATATAATATTCTCAGTGCCCCCGCCTTGACTTGATATAATATTCTCAGTGCCCTCCCCATGGTTTGATATAATATTCTCAGAGCCCCCCCCATGGTGTGATATAATATTCTCAGTGCACCGCCCCATGTTGTGATATAATATTCTCAGTGCCCCCCCCCCATGGTGTGATATAATATTCTCAGTGACCCACCATGGTGTGATATAATATTCTCAGTGCTCCCCCCCATGGTGTGATATAATATTCTCAGTGCCCCCCCATGTTGTGATATAATATTCTCAGTGCCCCCACCATGGTGTGATATAATATTCTCAGTGCTCCCCCCCATGGTGTGATATAATATTCTCAGTGCACCCCCCCATGGTGTGATATAATATTCTCAGTGCCCCCCATGGTGTGATATAATATTCTCAGTGCCCCACTGATGGTATGATATAATATTCTCAGTGCCCCCCATGGTGTGATATAATATTCTCAGTGCCCCACTGATGGTATGATATAATATTCTCAGTGCCCCCCATGGTGTGATATAATATTCTCAGTGCCCCCCCCATGGTGTGATATAATATTCTCAGTGCCCTCCCCATGGTGTGAAATAATATTCTCAGTGCCCCCCCATGGTGTGATATAATATTCTCAGTGCGCTCCGTCCCTATGGTGTGATATAATATTCTCAGTGCCCTCCCCATGGTGTGATATAATATTCTCAGTGACCCCTCCATGGTGTGATATAATATTCTCAGTGCCCCCCCATGGTGTGATATAATATTCTCAGTGCCCCCCCCCATGGTGTGATATAATATTCTCAGGGACCCCCTAACCATGCTGTGATATAATATTCTCAGTGCCCCCCCACCATGCTGTGATATAATATTCTCAGTGCCCCCCCATGCTGTGATGTAATATTCTTAGTGCCCCCATGGTGTGATATAATATTCTCCGTGCCCCCCCCCCCATGGTGTGATATAATATTCTCAGTGCCCCCCCATTGTGTGATATAATATTCTGAGTGCTCCCCCCATGGTGTGATATAATATTCTCAGTGCCCCCCACATGACATGATATAATATTCTCAGTGCCGCCCCCATGGTGTGATATAATATTCTCAGTGCCCCCTCCATGGTGTTATATATTCTCAGTGCCCCCCCCATGGTGTGATATAATATACTCAGCCACTCCCTCCCCATGTTGTGATATAATATTCTCAGTGCCCCCACATGGTGTGATATAATATTCTCAGTGCCCCACCCATGGTGTGATATAATATTCTCAGTGCCACCCCATGGTGTGATATAATATTCTCAGTGCCCCCCCATGGTGTGATATAATATTCTGAGTGCTCCCCACCATGGTGTGATATCATATTCTCAGTGCCCCCCCTCCCCATGGTGTGATATAATATTCTCAGTAGCCCCCCATGATGTGATATAATATTCTCAGTGCCCCCCGCATGCTGTGATATAATATTCTCAGTGCCCCCCCATGGTGTGATATAATATTCTTAGTGACCCTCCCCATGGCGTGATATAATATTCTCAGTGCCCCCCACATTACGTGATATAATATTCTCAGTGCCCCCCCATGGTGTGATATAATATTCTCAGTGCCCCCCCATGACGTGATATAATATTCTCAGTGCCCTCCCCATGGTGTGATATAATATTCTCAGTGCCCCCCCATTACGTGATCTAATATTCTCAGTGCCCCCCCCCGTGATGTTATATAATATTCTCAGTGCCCTCCCCATGGTGTGATATAATATTCTCAGTGCCCCCCCATTACGTGATCTAATATTCTCAGTGCCCCCCCATGACGTGATATAATATTCTCAGTGCCCTCCCCATGGTGTGATATAATATTCTCAGTGCCCGCCCATTACGTGATCTAATATTCTCAGTGCCCCCCCCGTGATGTTATATAATATTCTCAGTGCCCTTCCCATGGGGTGATATAATATTCTCAGTGCCCCCCCATGGTGTGATATAATATTCTCAGTGCCCCCCCCATGGTGTGATATAATATTCTCAGTGCCACCCCATGGTGTGATATAATATTCTCAGTGCCCCCCCATGGTGTGATATAATATTCTGAGTGCTCCCCCCCATGGTGTGACATAATATTCTCAGTGCCTCCCCCCGTGATGTTATATAATATTCTCAGTGCCCTCCCCATGGTGTGATATAATATTCTCAGTGCCCCCCCATGGTGTTCTATAATATTCTCAGTGCCCCCCATATTACGTGATATAATATTCTCAGTGCCCCCCATGGTGTTATATAATAGTCTCAGTGCCCGCCCCATGAAGTGATATAATATTCTCAGTGCCCCCCACATTACGTGAGATAATATTCTCAGTGCCCCCGCCATGGTGTCATATAATATTCTCAGTGCCCTCCCCATGGTGTGATATAATATTCTCAGTGCCCCCTCCATGGTGTTATATAATATTCTCAGTACCCCACCATGACGTGAAATAATATTCTCAGTGCCCCCCCTCCATGGTGTGATATAATATTGTCAGTGCCCCCCCCATGGTGTGATATAATATTCTTAGTGTGCCTCCCATGGTGTGATATAATATTCTCAGTGCCCCCCACATTACATGATATAATATTCTCAGTGCCGCCCCCATGGTGTGATATAATATTCTCAGTGCCCCCCCATTACGTGATCTAATATTCTCAGTGCCCCCCCCGTGATGTTATATAATATTCTCAGTGCCCTTCCCATGGGGTGATATAATATTCTCAGTGCCCCCCCATGGTGTGATATAATATTCTCAGTGCCCCACCATGGTGTGATATAATATTCTCAGTGCCACCCCATGGTGTGATATAATATTCTCAGTGCCACCCCATGGTGTGATATAATATTCTGAGTGCTCCCCCCCATGGTGTGATATAATATTCTCAGTGCCCCCCCATGGTGTGATATAATATTCTCAGTGCCACCCCATGGTGTGATATAATATTCTCAGTGCCCCCCCATGGTGTGATATAATATTCTGAGTGCTCCCCCCCCATGGTGTGACATAATATTCTCAGTGCCTCCCCCCGTGATGTTATATAATATACTCAGTGCCCTCCCCATGGTGTTATATAATCGTCTCAGTGCCCGCCCCATGAAGTGATATAATATTCTCAGTGCCCCCCACATTACGTGAGATAATATTCTCAGTGCCCCCGCCATGGTGTCATATAATATTCTCAGTGCCCTCCCCATGGTGTGATATAATATTCTCAGTGCCCCCTCCATGGTGTTATATAATATTCTCAGTACCCCACCATGACGTGAAATAATATTCTCAGTGCCCCCCCTCCATGGTGTGATATAATATTGTCAGTGCCCCCCCCATGGTGTGATATAATATTCTTAGTGTGCCTCCCCATTGTGTGATATAATATTCTCAGTGCCCCCCACATTACATGATATAATATTCTCAGTGCCGCCCCCATGGTGTGATATAATATTCTCAGTGCCCCCCCATGACGTGATATAATATTCTCAGTGCCCCCTCCATGGTGTTATATATTCTCAGTGCCCCCACCATGGTGTGATATAATATTCTCAGCCCCCCCCTCCCCATGTTGTGATATAATATTCTCAGTGCGCCCCCATGGTGTGATATAATATTCTCAGTGCCCCCCCCATGGTGTGATATAATATTCTCAGTGCCACCCCATGGTGTGATATAATATTCTCAGTGCCCCCCCATGGTGTGATTATAATATTCTGAGTGCTCCCCCCCATGGTGTGATATAATATTCTCAGTGCCCCCCCCCTCCCCATAGTGTGATATAATATTCTCAGTACCCCCCCCATGACGTGATATAATTGCCCACCCCTCCATGCTGTGATATAATATTCTTAGTGCCCCTCCCCATGGTGTGATATAATATTCTCAGTGCCCCCCATATTACGTGATATAATATTCTCAGTGCCCCCTCCATGGTGTGATATAATATTCTCAGTGCCCCCCCATGGTGTGATATAATATTCTCAGTACCCCTCCCCATGGTGTGATGTAATATTCTCAGTGCCCTCCCCATGGTGTGATATAATATTCTCAGTGCCCCCCCATGGTGTGACATAATATTCTCAGTGCCCCCCATGGAGTGATATAATATTCTCAGTGCCCTACCCATGGTGTGATATAATATTCTCAGTGCCCTTCCCCATGCTGTGATATAATATTCTCAGTGCCCCGCCATTTTGTGATTTAATATTCTCAGTGCCCCCTCCCATGCTGTGAAATAATATTCTCAGTACCCCTCCCCATGGTGTGATATAATATTCTCTGTGCCCCCCCCCCATGGTGTGATATAATATTCTCAGTGCCCCCCCCCCATGGTGTGATATAATATTCTCAGTGCCCTCCCATAGTGTGACATAATATTCTCAGTGCCCCCCCCATGGTGTGATATAATATTCTCAGTGCCCTCCCATGACTTGATATAATATTTCCAGTGCCCTCCCCATGGTGTGATATAATATTCTCAGTGCCCCCCCCAATGGTGTGATATATTATTCTCAGTGCCCCCCCATGACGTGATATAATATTCTCAGTGCCCTCCCCATGGTGTGATATAATATTCTCAGTGCCCCCCCCCATGGTGTGATATAATATTCTCAGTGCCCCCGCCTTGACTTGATATAATATTCTCAGTGCCCTCCCCATGGTTTGATATAATATTCTCAGAGCCCCCCCCATGGTGTGATATAATATTCTCAGTGCACCGCCCCATGTTGTGATATAATATTCTCAGTGCCCCCCCCCCATGGTGTGATATAATATTCTCAGTGACCCACCATGGTGTGATATAATATTCTCAGTGCTCCCCCCCATGGTGTGATATAATATTCTCAGTGCCCCCCCATGTTGTGATATAATATTCTCAGTGCCCCCACCATGGTGTGATATAATATTCTCAGTGCTCCCCCCCATGGTGTGATATAATATTCTCAGTGCACCCCCCCATGGTGTGATATAATATTCTCAGTGCCCCCCATGGTGTGATATAATATTCTCAGTGCCCCACTGATGGTATGATATAATATTCTCAGTGCCCCCCATGGTGTGATATAATATTCTCAGTGCCCCACTGATGGTATGATATAATATTCTCAGTGCCCCCCATGGTGTGATATAATATTCTCAGTGCCCCCCCCATGGTGTGATATAATATTCTCAGTGCCCTCCCCATGGTGTGAAATAATATTCTCAGTGCCCCCCCATGGTGTGATATAATATTCTCAGTGCGCTCCGTCCCTATGGTGTGATATAATATTCTCAGTGCCCTCCCCATGGTGTGATATAATATTCTCAGTGACCCCTCCATGGTGTGATATAATATTCTCAGTGCCCCCCCATGGTGTGATATAATATTCTCAGTGCCCCCCCCCATGGTGTGATATAATATTCTCAGGGACCCCCTAACCATGCTGTGATATAATATTCTCAGTGCCCCCCCACCATGCTGTGATATAATATTCTCAGTGCCCCCCCATGCTGTGATGTAATATTCTTAGTGCCCCCATGGTGTGATATAATATTCTCCGTGCCCCCCCCCCATGGTGTGATATAATATTCTCAGTGCCCCCCCATTGTGTGATATAATATTCTGAGTGCTCCCCCCATGGTGTGATATAATATTCTCAGTGCCCCCCACATGACATGATATAATATTCTCAGTGCCGCCCCCATGGTGTGATATAATATTCTCAGTGCCCCCTCCATGGTGTTATATATTCTCAGTGCCCCCCCCATGGTGTGATATAATATACTCAGCCACTCCCTCCCCATGTTGTGATATAATATTCTCAGTGCCCCCACATGGTGTGATATAATATTCTCAGTGCCCCACCCATGGTGTGATATAATATTCTCAGTGCCACCCCATGGTGTGATATAATATTCTCAGTGCCCCCCCATGGTGTGATATAATATTCTGAGTGCTCCCCACCATGGTGTGATATCATATTCTCAGTGCCCCCCCTCCCCATGGTGTGATATAATATTCTCAGTACCCCCCCATGATGTGATATAATATTCTCAGTGCCCCCCGCATGCTGTGATATAATATTCTCAGTGCCCCCCCCATGGTGTGATATAATATTCTTAGTGACCCTCCCCATGGCGTGATATAATATTCTCAGTGCCCCCCACATTACGTGATATAATATTCTCAGTGCCCCCCCATGGTGTGATATAATATTCTCAGTGCCCCCCCATGACGTGATATAATATTCTCAGTGCCCTCCCCATGGTGTGATATAATATTCTCAGTGCCCCCCCATTACGTGATCTAATATTCTCAGTGCCCCCCCCCGTGATGTTATATAATATTCTCAGTGCCCTCCCCATGGTGTGATATAATATTCTCAGTGCCCCCCCATTACGTGATCTAATATTCTCAGTGCCCCCCCATGACGTGATATAATATTCTCAGTGCCCTCCCCATGGTGTGATATAATATTCTCAGTGCCCGCCCATTACGTGATCTAATATTCTCAGTGCCCCCCCCGTGATGTTATATAATATTCTCAGTGCCCTTCCCATGGGGTGATATAATATTCTCAGTGCCCCCCCATGGTGTGATATAATATTCTCAGTGCCCCCCCCATGGTGTGATATAATATTCTCAGTGCCACCCCATGGTGTGATATAATATTCTCAGTGCCCCCCCATGGTGTGATATAATATTCTGAGTGCTCCCCCCCATGGTGTGACATAATATTCTCAGTGCCTCCCCCCGTGATGTTATATAATATTCTCAGTGCCCTCCCCATGGTGTGATATAATATTCTCAGTGCTCCCCCATGGTGTTCTATAATATTCTCAGTGCCCCCCATATTACGTGATATAATATTCTCAGTGCCCCCCATGGTGTTATATAATAGTCTCAGTGCCCGCCCCATGAAGTGATATAATATTCTCAGTGCCCCCCACATTACGTGAGATAATATTCTCAGTGCCCCCGCCATGGTGTCATATAATATTCTCAGTGCCCTCCCCATGGTGTGATATAATATTCTCAGTGCCCCCTCCATGGTGTTATATAATATTCTCAGTACCCCACCATGACGTGAAATAATATTCTCAGTGCCCCCCCTCCATGGTGTGATATAATATTGTCAGTGCCCCCCCCATGGTGTGATATAATATTCTTAGTGTGCCTCCCATGGTGTGATATAATATTCTCAGTGCCCCCCACATTACATGATATAATATTCTCAGTGCCGCCCCCATGGTGTGATATAATATTCCTAGTGCCCCCCCATGACGTGATATAATATTCTCAGTGCCCCCTCCATGGTGTGATATAATATTCTCAGTGCCCCACCATGGTGTGATATAATATTCTCAGCCCCCCCCTCCCCATGTTGTGATATAATATTCTCAGTGCCCCCCCATGGTGTGATATAATATTCTCAGTGCACCCCCCCATGGTGTGATATAATATTCTCAGTGCCACCCCATGGTGTGATATAATATTCTCAGTGACCCCCATGGTGTGATTATAATATTCTGAGTGCTCCCCCCCATGGTGTGATATAATATTCTCAGTGCCCCCCCCTCCCCATGGTGTGATATAATATTCTCAGTACCCCCCCAATGACGTGATATAATTGCCCACCCCCCCATGCTGTGATATAATATTCTTAGTGCCCCTCCCCATGGTGTGATATAATATTCTCAGTGCCCCCCATATTACGTGATATAATATTCTCAGTGCCCCCTCCATGGTGTGATATAATATTCTCAGTGCCCCCCCATGGCGTGATATAATATTCTCAGTACCCCTCCCCATGGTATGATGTAATATTCTCAGTGCCCTCCCCATGGTGTGATATAATATTCTCAGTGCCCCCCCATGGTGTGATATAATATTCTCAGTGCCCTACCCATGGTGTGATATAATATTCTCAGTGCCCCTCCCCAGGGTGTGATTTAATATTCTCAGTGCCCCGCCATTTTGTGATTTAATATTCTCAGTGCCCCCCCCATGCTGTGATATAATATTCTCAGTACCCCTCCCCATGGTGTGATATAATATTCTCTGTGCCCCCCCCCCATGGTGTGATATAATATTCTCAGTGGCCCCCCCATGGTGTGATATAATATTCTCAGTGCCCTCCCATTGTGTGACATAATATTCTCAGTGCCCCCCCCATGGTGTGATATAATATTCTCAGTGCCCCCCCCAATGGTGTGATATAATATTCTCAGTGCCCCCCCATGACGTGATATAATATTCTCAGTGCTCTCCCCATGATGTGATATAATATTCTCAGTGCCCCCCCCCATGGTGTGATATGATCTCAGTGCCCCCGCCTTGACGTGATATAATATTCTCAGTGCCCTCCCCATGGTTTGATATAATATTCTCAGTGCCCCCCCCATGGTGTGATATAATATTCTCAGTGACCCACCATGGTGTGATATAATATTCTCAGTGCTCCCCCCCATGGTGTGATATAATATTCTCAGTGCCCCCCCATGTTGTGATATAATATTCTCAGTGCCCCCCCCCTGGTGTGATATAATATTCTCAGTGCTCCCCCCCATGGTGTGATATAATATTCTCAGTGCACCCCCCCATGGTGTGATATAATATTCTTAGTGCCCCCCATGGTGTGATATAATATTCTCAGTGCCCCCACTGATGGTATGATATAATATTCTCAGTGCCCCCCATGGTGTGATATAATATTCTCAGTGCCCCCCCCATGGTGTGATATAATATTCTCAGTGACCCCACCATGATGTGATATAATATTCTCAGTGCCCCCCCATGTTGTGTTTTAATATTCTCAGTGACCCCCCTCCCCATGGTGTGATATATTATTCTCAGTGCCCCCCATGACGTGATATCATATTTTCAGTGCCCCCCCCATGGTGTGATATAATATTCTCAGTGCCCCCCCCCCATGGTGTGATATAATATTCTCAGTGCCCCCGCCTTGACGTGATATAATATTCTCAGTGCCCTCCCCATGGTTTGATATAATATTCTCAGAGCCCCCCCCATGGTGTGATATAATATTCTCACTGCACCGCCCCATGGTGTGATATAATATTCTCAGTGCCCCCCCCCCATGGTGTGATATAATATTCTCAGTGCCCTCCCAATGACGTGATTTAATATTCTCAGTGCCCCCCACATTACGTCAGATAATATTCTCACTGCACCGCCCCATGGTGTGATATAATATTCTCAGTGCCCCCCCCATGGTATTATATAAAATTCGCAGTGCCCTCCCAATGACGTGATATAATATTCTCAGTGCCCCGTCCATGGTGTGATATAATATTCTCAGTGCCCCCCCACCATGCTGTGATATAATATTCTCAGTGCCCCCCCATGCTGTGATATAATATTCTCAGTGCCCTCCATGGTGTGATATAATATTCTCCGTGCCCCCCCCATGGTGTGATATAATATTCTCAGTGCCCCCCCCATGGTGTGATATAATATTCTCAGTGCCACCCCATGGTGTGATATAATATTCTCAGTGCCCCCCCCATGGTGTGATATAATATTCTCAGTGCCCCCCCATTGTGTGATATAATATTCTGAGTGCTCCCCCCATGGTGTGATATAATATTCTCAGTGCCCCCCCTCCCCATGGTGTGATACAATATTCTCAGTACCCCCCCATGACGTGATATAATATTGTCAGTGCCCCCCCCCATGGTGTGATATAATATTCTTAGTGTGCCTCCCCATGGTGTGATATAATATTCTCAGTGCCCCCCACATTACATGATATAATATTCTCAGTGCCCCCCCATGGTGTGATATAATATACTCAGCCACTCCCTCCCCATGTTGTGATATAATATTCTCAGTGCCCCCCCATGGTGTGATATAATATTCTCAGTGCCCCCCCCATGGTGTGATATAATATTCTCAGTGCCCCCCCCATTGTGTGATATAATATTCTGAGTGCTCCCCCCATGGTGTGATATAATATTCTCAGTGCCCCCCTCCCCATGGTGTGATACAATATTCTCAGTACTCCCCCATGACGTGATATAATATTCTCAGTGCCCCCCCTCCATAGTGTGATATAATATTGTCAGTGCGCCCCCCCCCCATGGTGTGATATAATATTCTCAGTGCCCTCCCCATGGTGTGATATAATATTCTCAGTGCCCCCTCCATGGTGTGATATAATATTCTCAGTGCCCCCCCATGGTGTGATATAATATTCTCAGTGCCCCCCCCATGGTGTGATATAATATTCTCAGTGCCCCCCACATGATGTGATATAATATTCTCAGTACCCCACCATGACGTGAAATAATATTCTCAGTGCCCCCCCTCCATGTTGTGATATAATATTCTCAGGGACCCCCTAACCATGCTGTGATATAATATTCTCAGTGCCCCCCCACCATGCTGTGATATAATATTCTCAGTGCCACCCCATGCTGTGATATAATATTGTTAGTGCCCTCCATGGTGTGATATAATATTCTCCGTGCCCCCCCCCATGGTGTGATATAATATTCTCAGTGCCCCCCCATGGTGTGACATAATATTCTCAGTGCCCCCCCCATGGTGTGATATAATATTCTCAGTGCCACCCCATGGTGTGATATAATATTCTCAGTGCCCCCCCATGGTGTGATATAATATTCTGAGTGCTCCCCCCCCATGGTGTGATATAATATTCTCAGTGCCCCCCCCTCCCCATGGTGTGATATAATATTCTCAGTACCCCCCGTGACGTGATATAATATTCTCAGTGCCCCCCTCATTGTGTGATATAATATTCTCAGTGCCCCCCCCATGGTGTGATATAATATTCTTAGTGCCCCTCCCCATGGTGTGATATAATATTCTCAGTGCCCCCCACATTACGTGATATAATATTCTCAGTGCCCCCCCCCATGGTGTGATATAATATTCTCAGTGCCCCCCCATGACGTGATATAATATTCTCAGTGCCCTCCCCATGGTGTGATATAATATTCTCAGTGCCCCCCCATTACGTGATCTAATATTCTCAGTGCCCCCCCCCGTGATGTTATATAATATTCTCAGTGCCCTTCCCATGGGGTGATATAATATTCTCAGTGCCCCCCATGGTGTGATATAATATTCTCAGTGCCCCCCCCCCCCCCCATGGTGTGATATAATATTCTCAGTGCCACCCCATGGTGTGATATAATATTCTGAGTGCTCCCCCCCATGGTGTGACATAATATTCTCAGTGCCTCCCCCCGTGATGTTATATAATATTCTCAGTGCCCTCCCCATGGTGTGATATAATATTCTCAGTGCCCCCCCATGGTGTTCTATAATATTCTCAGTGCCCCCCACATTACGTGATATAATATTCTCAGTGCCCCCCATGGTGTTATATAATAGTCTCAGTGCCCGCCCCATGAAGTGATATAATATTCTCAGTGTCCCCCACATTACGTGAGATAATATTCTCAGTGCCCCCGCCATGGTGTCATATAATATTCTCAGTGCCCTCCCCATGGTGTGATATAATATTCCCAGTGCCCCCTCCATGGTGTTATATAATATTCTCAGTACCCCACCATGACGTGAAATAATATTCTCAGTGCTCCCCCTCCATGGTGTGATATAATATTGTCAGTGCCCCCCCCATGGTGTGATATAATATTCTTAGTGTGCCTCCCCATGGTGTGATATAATATTCTCAGTGCCCCCCACATGGTGTGATATAATATTCTCAGTGCCCCCCCATGACGTGATATAATATTCTCAGTGCCCTCCCCATGGTGTGATATAATATTCTCAGTGCCCCCCCATTACGTGATCTAATATTCTCAGTGCCCCCCCCCGTGATGTTATATAATATTCTCAGTGCCCTTCCCATGGGGTGATATAATATTCTCAGTGCCCCCCCCATGGTGTGATATAATATTCTCAGTGCCCCCCCCATGGTGTGATATAATATTCTCAGTGCCACCCCATGGTGTGATATAATATTCGCAGTGCCCCCCCATGGTGTGATATAATATTCTGAGTGCTCCCCCCCATGGTGTGACATAATATTCTCAGTGCCTCCCCCCGTGATGTTATATAATATTCTCAGTGCCCTCCCCATGGTGTGATATAATATTCTCAGTGCCCCCCCATGGTGTTCTATAATATTCTCAGTGCCCCCCACATTACGTGATATAATATTCTCAGTGCCCCCCATGGTGTTATATAATAGTCTCAGTGCCCGCCCCATGAAGTGATATAATATTCTCAGTGCCCCCCACATTACGTGAGATAATATTCTCAGTGCCCCCGCCAAGGTGTCATATAATATTCTCAGTGCCCTCCCCATGGTGTGATATAATATTCTCAGTGCCCCCTCCATGGTGTTATATAATATTCTCAGTACCCCACCATGACGTGAAATAATATTCTCAGTGCCCCCCCTCCATGGTGTGATATAATATTGTCAGTGCCCCCCCCATGGTGTGATATAATATTCTTAGTGTGCCTCCCCATGGTGTGATATAATATTCTCAGTGCCCCCCACATGGTGTGATATAATATTCTCAGTGCCCCCCCATGACGTGATATAATATTCTCAGTGCCCTCCCCATGGTGTGATATAATATTCTCAGTGCCCCCCCATTACGTGATCTAATATTCTCAGTGCCCCCCCCCGTGATGTTATATAATATTCTCAGTGCCCTTCCCATGGGGTGATATAATATTCTCAGTGCCCCCCATGGTGTGATATAATATTCTCAGTGCCCCCCCCCATGGTGTGATATAATATTCTCAGTGCCACCCCATGGTGTGATATAATATTCTGAGTGCTCCCCCCCATGGTGTGACATAATATTCTCAGTGCCTCCCCCCGTGATGTTATATAATATTCTCAGTGCCCTCCCCATGGTGTGATATAATATTCTCAGTGCCCCCCCATGGTGTTCTATAATATTCTCAGTGCCCCCCACATTACGTGATATAATATTCTCAGTGCCCCCCATGGTGTTATATAATAGTCTCAGTGCCCGCCCCATGAAGTGATATAATATTCTCAGTGTCCCCCACATTACGTGAGATAATATTCTCAGTGCCCCCGCCATGGTGTCATATAATATTCTCAGTGCCCTCCCCATGGTGTGATATAATATTCCCAGTGCCCCCTCCATGGTGTTATATAATATTCTCAGTACCCCACCATGACGTGAAATAATATTCTCAGTGCCCCCCCTCCATGGTGTGATATAATATTGTCAGTGCCCCCCCCATGGTGTGATATAATATTCTTAGTGTGCCTCCCCATGGTGTGATATAATATTCTCAGTGCCCCCCACATGGTGTGATATAATATTCTCAGTGCCCCCCCATGACGTGATATAATATTCTCAGTGCCCTCCCCATGGTGTGATATAATATTCTCAGTGCCCCCCCATTACGTGATCTAATATTCTCAGTGCCCCCCCCCGTGATGTTATATAATATTCTCAGTGCCCTTCCCATGGGGTGATATAATATTCTCAGTGCCCCCCCCATGGTGTGATATAATATTCTCAGTGCCCCCCCCATGGTGTGATATAATATTCTCAGTGCCACCCCATGGTGTGATATAATATTCGCAGTGCCCCCCCATGGTGTGATATAATATTCTGAGTGCTCCCCCCCATGGTGTGACATAATATTCTCAGTGCCTCCCCCCGTGATGTTATATAATATTCTCAGTGCCCTCCCCATGGTGTGATATAATATTCTCAGTGCCCCCCCATGGTGTTCTATAATATTCTCAGTGCCCCCCACATTACGTGATATAATATTCTCAGTGCCCCCCATGGTGTTATATAATAGTCTCAGTGCCCGCCCCATGAAGTGATATAATATTCTCAGTGCCCCCCACATTACGTGAGATAATATTCTCAGTGCCCCTGCCAAGGTGTCATATAATATTCTCAGTGCCCTCCCCATGGTGTGATATAATATTCTCAGTGCCCCCTCCATGGTGTTATATAATATTCTCAGTACCCCACCATGACGTGAAATAATAATCTCAGTGCCCCCCCTCCATGGTGTGATATAATATTGTCAGTGCCCCCCCCATGGTGTGATATAATATTCTTAGTGTGCCTCCCCATGGTGTGATATAATATTCTCAGTGCCCCCCACATGGTGTGATATAATATTCTCAGTGCCCCCCCATGACGTGATATAATATTCTCAGTGCCCTCCCCATGGTGTGATATAATATTCTCAGTGCCCCCCCATTACGTGATCTAATATTCTCAGTGCCCCCCCCCGTGATGTTATATAATATTCTCAGTGCCCTTCCCATGGGGTGATATAATATTCTCAGTGCCCCCCATGGTGTGATATAATATTCTCAGTGCCCCCCCCCATGGTGTGATATAATATTCTCAGTGCCACCCCATGGTGTGATATAATATTCTGAGTGCTCCCCCCCATGGTGTGACATAATATTCTCAGTGCCTCCCCCCGTGATGTTATATAATATTCTCAGTGCCCTCCCCATGGTGTGATATAATATTCTCAGTGCCCCCCCATGGTGTTCTATAATATTCTCAGTGCCCCCCACATTACGTGATATAATATTCTCAGTGCCCCCCATGGTGTTATATAATAGTCTCAGTGCCCGCCCCATGAAGTGATATAATATTCTCAGTGTCCCCCACATTACGTGAGATAATATTCTCAGTGCCCCCGCCATGGTGTCATATAATATTCTCAGTGCCCTCCCCATGGTGTGATATAATATTCCCAGTGCCCCCTCCATGGTGTTATATAATATTCTCAGTACCCCACCATGACGTGAAATAATATTCTCAGTGCCCCCCCTCCATGGTGTGATATAATATTGTCAGTGCCCCCCCCATGGTGTGATATAATATTCCTAGTGTGCCTCCCCATGGTGTGATATAATATTCTCAGTGCCCCCCACATGGTGTGATATAATATTCTCAGTGCCCCCCCATGACGTGATATAATATTCTCAGTGCCCTCCCCATGGTGTGATATAATATTCTCAGTGCCCCCCCATTACGTGATCTAATATTCTCAGTGCCCCCCCCGTGATGTTATATAATATTCTCAGTGCCCTTCCCATGGGGTGATATAATATTCTCAGTGCCCCCCCATGGTGTGATATAATATTCTCAGTGCCCCCCCCATGGTGTGATATAATATTCTCAGTGCCACCCCATGGTGTGATATAATATTCGCAGTGCCCCCCCATGGTGTGATATAATATTCTGAGTGCTCCCCCCCATGGTGTGACATAATATTCTCAGTGCCTCCCCCCGTGATGTTATATAATATTCTCAGTGCCCTCCCCATGGTGTGATATAATATTCTCAGTGCCCCCCCATGGTGTTCTATAATATTCTCAGTGCCCCCCACATTACGTGATATAATATTCTCAGTGCCCCCCATGGTGTTATATAATAGTCTCAGTGCCCGCCCCATGAAGTGATATAATATTCTCAGTGCCCCCCACATTACGTGAGATAATATTCTCAGTGCCCCCGCCAAGGTGTCATATAATATTCTCAGTGCCCTCCCCATGGTGTGATATAATATTCTCAGTGCCCCCCCTCCATGGTGTGATATAATATTGTCAGTGCCCCCCCCATGGTGTGATATAATATTCTTAGTGTGCCTCCCCATGGTGTGATATAATATTCTCAGTGCCCCCCACATGGTGTGATATAATATTCTCAGTGCCCCCCCATGACGTGATATAATATTCTCAGTGCCCTCCCCATGGTGTGATATAATATTCTCAGTGCCCCCCCATTACGTGATCTAATATTCTCAGTGCCCCCCCCCGTGATGTTATATAATATTCTCAGTGCCCTTCCCATGGGGTGATATAATATTCTCAGTGCCCCCCCCATGGTGTGATATAATATTCTTAGTGCCCCCCTCATGGTGTGATATAATATTCTCAGTGCCACCCCATGGTGTGATATAATATTCGCAGTGCCCCCCCATGGTGTGATATAATATTCTGAGTGCTCCCCCCCATGGTGTGACATAATATTCTCAGTGCCTCCCCCCGTGATGTTATATAATATTCTCAGTGCCCTCCCCATGGTGTGATATAATATTCTCAGTGCCCCCCCATGGTGTTCTATAATATTCTCAGTGCCCCCCACATTACGTGATATAATATTCTCAGTGCCCCCCATGGTGTTATATAATAGTCTCAGTGCCCGCCCCATGAAGTGATATAATATTCTCAGTGCCCCCCACATTACGTGAGATAATATTCTCAGTGCCCCCGCCAAGGTGTCATATAATATTCTCAGTGCCCTCCCCATGGTGTGATATAATATTCTCAGTGCCACCTCCATGGTGTTATATAATATTCTCAGTACCCCACCATGACGTGAAATAATATTCTCAGTGCCCCACCTCCATGGTGTGATATAATATTGTCAGTGCCCCCCCCATGGTGTGATATAATATTCTTAGTGTGCCTCCCCATGGTGTGATATAATATTCTCAGTGCCCCCCACATTACATGATATAATATTCTCAGTGCCGCCCCCATGGTGTGATATAATATTCTCAGTGCCCCCCCATGACGTGATATAATATTCTCAGTGCCCCCTCCATGGTGTTATATATTCTCAGTGCCCCCACCATGGTGTGATATAATATTCTCAGCCCCCCCCTCCCCATGTTGTGATATAATATTCTCAGTGCCCCCCAATGGTGTGATATAATATTCTCAGTGCCCCCCACATGGTGTGATATAATATTCTCAGTTCCACCCCATGGTGTGATATAATATTCTCAGTGCCCCCCCATGGTGTGATTATAATATTCTGAGTGCTCCCCCCCATGGTGTGATATAATATTCTCAGTGCCACCCCCCTCCCCATGGTGTGATATAATATTCTCAGTACCCCCCCAATGACGTGATATAATTGCCCACCCCCCCATGCTGTGATATAATATTCTTAGTGCCCCTCCCCATGGTGTGATATAATATTCTCAGTGCCCCCCATATTACGTGATATAATATTCTCAGTGCCCCCTCCATGGTGTGATATAATATTCTCAGTGCCCCCCCATGGTGTGATATAATATTCTCAGTACCCCTCCCCATGGTGTGATGTAATATTCTCAGTGCCCTCCCCATTGTGTGATATAATATTCTCAGTGCCCCCCCATGGTGTGATATAATATTCTCAGTGCACCGCCCCATGTTGTGATATAATATTCTCAGTGCCCCCCCCCCATGGTGTGATATAATATTCTCAGTGACCCACCATGGTGTGATATAATATTCTCAGTGCTCCCCCCCCATGGTGTGATATAATATTCTCAGTGCCCTCCCCATGTTGTGCTATAATATTCTCAGTGCCCCCCCCCATGGTGTGATATAATATTCTCAGTGCTCCCCCCCATGGTGTGATATAATATTCTCAGTGCACCCCCCCATGGTGTGATATAATATTCTTAGTGCCCCCCATGGTGTGATATAATATTCTCAGTGCCCCCACTGATGGTATGATATAATATTCTCAGTGCCCCCCATGGTGTGATATAATATTCTCAGTGCCCCCCCCATGGTGTGATATAATATTCTCAGTCACCCCACCATGATGTGATATAAATTCTCAGTGCCCCCCACATGTTGTGTTTTAATATTCTCAGTGACCCCCCTCCCCATGGTATGATATAATATTCTCAGTGCCCCCCATGACGTGATATCATATTTTCAGTGCCCCCCCCATGGTGTGATATAATATTCTCAGTGCCTACGCCTTGACGTGATATAATATTCTCAGTGCCCTCCCCATGGTTTGATATAATATTCTCAGAGCCCCCCCCATGGTGTGATATAATATTCTCAGTGCACCGCCCCATGTTGTGATATAATATTCTCAGTGCCCCCCCCCCATGGTGTGATATAATATTCTCAGTGACCCACCATGGTGTGATATAATATTCTCAGTGCTCCCCCCCATGGTGTGATATAATATTCTCAGTGCCCCCCCCATGTTGTGATATAATATTCTCAGTGCCCCCCCCATGGTGTGATATAATATTCTCAGTGCTCCCCCCATCGTGTGATATAATAGTCTCAGTGCACCCCCCCATGGTGTGATATAATATTCTCAGTGCCCCCACTGATGGTATGATATAATATTCTCAGTGCCCCCCATGGTGTGATATAATATTCTCAGTGCCCCCCCCATGGTGTGATATAATATTCTTAGTGCCCCCCATGACGTGATATCATATTTTCAGTGCCCCCCCCATGGTGTGATATAATATTCTCAGTGCCCCCCCCCATGGTGTGATATAATATTCTCAGTGTCCCTCCCCTTCGTGTGATATAATATTCTCAGTGCCCCCCCCATTACCTGATATAATATTCTCAGTGCCACCCCCATGGTGTGACATAATATTCTCAGCGCCCCCCCATGAGGTGATATAATATTCTCAGTGCCCCCCCATGGTGTGATATAATATTCACAGTGCCCTCCCCATGGTGTGATATAATATTCTCAGTGCCCCCAAATGGTGTGATATAATATTCTCAGTGCTCCCCCCATGCTGTGATATAATATTCTCAGTGACCCCCTCTCTCCCCATGCTGTGATATAATATTCTCAGTGCCCCTCCCAGGGTGTGATATAATATTCTCAGTGACCCCCATGGTGTGATATAATATTCTCAGTGCCCCCCCCAATGTTTGATATAATATTCTCAGTACCCCACCATGACGTGAAATAATATTCTCAGTGCCCCTACTCCATGGTGTGATATAATATTCTCAGTCGCCCCCCCCTCCCCATGATGTGATATAATATTCTCAGTGCCCTCCCCATGATGTGATATAATATTCTCAGTGCAACCCCCCCCATGACGTGATATAATATTATCAGTGCCCCCAAATGACGTGATATAATATTCTCAGTGCCCCCCCAATGGTGTGATATAATATTCTCAGTCGCCCCCCCTCTCCATGGTGTGATATAATATTCTCAGTGCAACCCTCCCCATGACGTGATATAATATTCTCAGTGCCCTCCCCATGGTGTGATATAATATTCTCAGTGCCCCCCCCATGGTGTGATATAATATTCTCAGTGCCCTCCCCATGGTGTGCTATAATATTCTCAGTGCCCCCCCATGACGTGATATCATATTCTCGGTGCGCCCCCCAATGGTGTGATATAATATTCTCAGTGCCCCTCCCCATGGTGTGATATAATATTCTCAGTGCCCCCCCCATGGTGTGATATAATATTCTCAGTGCCCTCCCCATGGTGTGCTATAATATTCTCAGTGCCCCCCCATGACGTGATATAATATTCTCAGTGCCCCCCTCATGACGTGATTATAATATTCCCGGTGCCCCCCCAATGGTGTGATATAATATTCTCAGTGCCCCTCCCCATGGTGTGATATAATATTCTCAGTGTCCCTCCCCATGGTGTGATACAATATTCTCAGTGCCCCCCCATGACGTGATATAATATTCTCAGTGCCCCCCCCATGACGTGATATAATATTCTCAGTCCCCCCCATGGTGTGATATAATATTCTCAGTGCACCCCCCATGATGTGATATAATATTCTCAGATCTCCCCCCCATGGTGTGATATAATATTCTCAGTGCCCCCCCCATGGTGTGATATAATATTCTCAGTGCCCCCCCAATGGTGTGATATAATATTCTCAGTCGCCCCCCCCTCCCCATGGTGTGATATAATATTCTCAGTGCCCCCCCCATGGTGTGATATAATATTCTCAGTGCCCCCCCATGACGTGAAATAATATTCTCAGTGCCCCCCCTCCATGGTGTGATATAATATTCTCAGTCGCCCCCCCCTCCCCATGATGTGATATAATATTCTCAGTCGCCCCCCCCTCCCCATGATGTGATATAATATTCTCAGTGCCCTCCCCATGATGTGATATAATATTCTCAGTGCAACCCCCCCCATGACGTGATATAATATTATCAGTGCCCCCAAATGACGTGATATAATATTCTCAGTGCCCCCCCCATGGTGTGATATAATATTCTCAGTGCCCCTCCCTATGGTGTGATATAATATTCTCAGTGCCCCCTCCCATGGTGTGATATTATATTCTCAGTGCCCCCCCCATGGTGTGATACAATATTGTCAGTGCCCCCCCCATGACGTGATATAATATTCTCAGTGCCCTCCCCATGGTGTGATATAATATTCTCTGTGCACCCCCCATGACGTGATATAATATTCTCAGTGCCCCCCCCATGGTGTGATATAATATTCTCAGTGCCCTCCCCATGGTGTGCTATAATATTCTCAGTGCCCCCCCCATGACGTGATATCATATTCTCGGTGCCCCCCCAATGGTGTGATATAATATTCTCAGTGCCCCCCACCCCATGGTGTGATATAATATTATCAATGCCCCCCATGACGTGATATAATATTCTCAGTGCCCTCCCCATGGTGTGATATAATATTCTCAGTGCCCCTCCCCATGGTGTGATATAATATTCTCAGTGTCCCCCCCCATGGTGTGATACAATATTCTCAGTGCCCTCCCCATGGTGTGATATAATATTCTCAGTGCCCCCCCCACCATGGTGTGATATAATATTCTCAGTGCCCTCCCCATGGTGTGATATAATATTCTCAGTGCCCTCCGCATGGTGTGATACAATATTCTCAGTGCCCCCCCCCATGGTGTGATATAATATTCTCAGTGCCCTCCCCATGGTGTGATATAATATTATCAATGCCCCCTATGACGTGATATAATATTCTCAGTGCCCCCCCATGACGTGATATAATATTCTCAGTCCCCCCATTGGTGTAATATAATATTCTCAGTGCACCCCCCATGGTGTGATATAATATTCTCAGTGCCACTCCATGACGTGATATAATATTCTCAGTGCCCCCCCCATGGTGTGATATAATATTCTCAGTGCCCCTCCCCATGGTGTGATATAATATTCTCAGTGCCCCCCCATGACGTGATATAATAGTCTCAGTGCTCACCCCCACATGGTGTGATATAATATTCTCAGTGCCCCCCCCCCATGGTGTGATATAATATTCTCAGTGCCCCCCCCATGGTGTGATATAATATTCTCAGTGCCCCCCCCATGGTGTGATATAATATTCTCAGTGCCCCCCCCCATGGTGTGATATAATATTCTCAGTGCCCCCCCATGATATGATATAATATTCTCAGTGTCCCCCCCCATGCTGTGATATAATATCAGTGCCCCCCCCCCCCCCATGTCCCAATGGAGTGATATATTATTCTCAGTACACCCCCCACCCTGCCCATGGTGTGATATGATGGGCTGGAACTTGCTGTCTCCATGGAGATGCATTCTGATGCGTAATCCATCGGGAAGGCGCCGTAACCTCCGGGTTTCCGCGTACGCTTGCGCTCTGTCAAGCTGTTTCTCGACCGATTATCCGACCCAACTGGAAACACTATATTGCTGGTGCAGAGTTGGGTGATGTGCCCAACAACTGGCCAACAATTGCCCATAATTCCATCACAGCTGGTTAAAGTAGGCGATTGGAGGACCGGGTCCACATGATCCCAGGGATGGAACCCTCCATTGTTATTGGAGGACTAGGCACACGTGATCCCAGGAATGGAACCCTCCTTTGTTATTGGAGGACCGGGCCCACATGATCCCAGGGATGGAACCCTCCTTTGTTATTGGAGGACTAGGCACACGTGATCCCAGGGATGGAACCTTCCTTTGTTATTGGAGGACCGGGCCATGTGGTCCGAGGGACGCCACCGAACCACCTGCGTTGGTGGGATCCATGGACCTTTACTCGGATATCTATCTGGAGGCCCGAGACCAAAGCTCTCCGCAGTCTTGGTGCCTGGAAGTCGTTAGAATTTGTTTCACAGGTCCGAGGTGCCCTCTGGAGGTACGCCCCCGACTGCAATTTCTACCCCAGTATCTGTTCATGGTAATATATCTCCTCAGTAACCGTGACCTAATGGTTACTGCCACTATCAGCAGAGCAGAGTAGAGATTTGCGATTTTCTATTTTGCATGACCTGCACCAAACTCCACCGGTGGCTGAAGGAACAGAACTGCTGCTCAGCTACACGGACTGCTGGGGGGCCAGATTTGACCCTGGGTCTGTGCTCTGTTAGCCGTCACCCCACAGTGCCCATGGTTACCTCTGGTGAACACCGTGTGCGTTCGGAGATGGGGTAAGGAGCGGCCCAGGCTTGGCCGTGGTGGCAATCACTCTGCCGTCGCAGTGGAGGCGTGCCCAGAGTGTGAACATTTGGCCGTAGATTTGCCACTGCCATTGGAACCGGCTAGGAGTCAGAAACTTCAGGAGAGAGAAGGAAGGGAGAAAATGCTCTGACCCTCCCACCCACCAAGGGATTGAAGAGTTTGATGATAAATGTATACACGGGTTTTTTTCCAGATCTCAGATCACCGAAACATTTCATTGAGGCACACCGGCGGGAGCTGGTGGAAAGGGTTTCCGTTGTTGATCCTCTGGTGGAAATCTTGAAGCAGCGAGATGTTCTCAACCAGGAAGAATACGAGAAAATCCGAGCCGGAGACATACGAGCTGAGCAGGTCAGACGGTTACTGGATGCTGTCATCAATAAAGGAAGCAAAGCTATGGATGTTCTTCGAGAGGCACTGCGGGAACAAGACCCCTACCTCATGAAAGATCTTTCTCAATAAATAACCATCTAATTAAAGAGCAGGCTAGTTTTTTATACTGTAATGTTTGTACTATATTGTAAATAAAAGGACGAAAATAAAGACTTGCATTCATATAAGGATTTTTAGGACATCTGAACGTCCCAAAGTGCTTTACAGCTAATGAGGTACTTTTGAAGTATAGTCACTGTTGTAATGTGGGAAACACAACAGCCAATTTGAGCACATCAAGATCCCACAAACAATATTGTGATAATGACCAGATTATTTATTTATAGGTATTGGAGAGGGATAAATATTAGCCAGGACACTGGGGACACCTGCTCTTTTTCAAAATATTGCCATAGAGCACATAAATCTAGGCTAACACTCCAGTGCAGTCCTGAGGGAGTGCTGCACTGTCGGAGGTGCCGTCTTTCAGATGAGACGTTAAACCGAGGCCCTGTCTTCCCTCAGATGGACGTGAAAGATTCCATGGCACTATTTCGAAGAAGAGCAGGGGAGTTCTCCCCGGTCCTGGCTGATATTTATCCCTCAACCAACATCACTAAAAAAACAGATTATCTGGTCATTATTTCATTGCTATTTGAGGGAGCTTGCTGTGCACAAATTGACTGCTGCGTTACAGCAGCGACAACACTTCAAACGTTCTTCATTGGCTGGGAAGCACTTTGGGACATCCTGAGGATACTTCCATCGAAATATGTAAGCTAAAAATCACAAAACCAGCCCAGGGAGATTTCCCTGGATTTGCCGGGAGCCTTCACAGATTTCCATGGCATTCCCACCGAGGTTCCCCTGATGTAACTTCTGCGGAAGTTTACGGTGTAAAGGGCCATTTTACCTGGTTTCTGCTGATCTAGCATGCCCACGCCCCCACACCCGAAGGCACGGCCAGAGACGGAGAAAACCCCCGCGGATTGTTTGGAATATCAATGTCATCATCATCGTAGGCAGTCCCTCGGAATCGAGGAAGACTTGCTTCCACTCTTAACATGAGTTCTTAGATGGCTGAACAATCCAATACTCGAAACACAGTCTCTGTCACAGGTGGGACAGATAGTCGTTCAGGGTAAGGGAGGGTGGGACTGGTTTGCCTCACGCTCTTTCCGCTGCCTGCGCTTGGTTTCTGCATGCTCTCGGCGATGAGGTGCTCAGCACCCTCCCGGATTAACTTCCTCTACTTAGGGCAGTCTTTGGCCAGGTGTCAGTGGGAATGTTGCACTTTATCAGGGAGGCTTTGAGGGTGTCCTTGTAACGTTTCCACTGCTCACCTTTGGCTCGTTTGCCGTGAAGGAGTGCTTGCTTTGGGAGTCTCGTGTCTGGCATATCAATGTAGTACAGATTCTGTACCACTAGATGTCAGCGAGGGTGCTTTGTTTAGAAGCATTGCTGCGAAGGAGAGCAGTCAGCTACGTTGAAACTGACAGAAAACCCCACATCAGGGATGTGTGGCAACAGATTAAGTGATTAACTCTGCTGCAGTCACTCCGCCAGCAGTCAACAACCCAGCTTGATCATTAACCGTGGATCATTAACCTTTGGTTGAATCTTTGGTTGAATGGATGAATTGGGCAGGTAGCATTCCATCAGCCGTGGCTCAGTGGGTAGCACTCTCGCCTGGGTCAGTGGGTTGTGGGTTCAAGTCCCACTGCAGAGACATGAGCACATAATCCAGGCTGACAGTCCAGTGCAGTGCTGAGGGAGTGCTGCATTGTCAGAGGTGCTGTCTTTTAGCTGAGATGTTAAATCCAGTCCCTGCCCGCCCCCTCAGGTGGACACAAAAAATCCTATGTACACAAACACACACACACACCAATGATCTTGCTAGGGTGCGCGTGCATGGCCGCGCAGTAATCTGAGAGGTCCCGTGCAGGCCGCCCACCGGATTTTACAATGTAAATATTGCACATGCGCAGACATTTAAAGGGACCATGCATTAAAAGAGACAGGCCATACAGTAAAAATCATGGCTTAAAGGGAATATTGGAACATAGGAGCAGGAGTCGGCCATTCAAACCCTTCTGCCTTCCCCGCCATTCAATTAGATCATGGCTGATTTGTATCTTAATTCCATCTGCTCGTCTTCTTTCCGTAACCCTTACATAACAAAAAACTAGCTCTACTTTTCAGGTTATGCCTTCTTGTTCTGGGCTCCCCGACCAGCGGAAATAGTTTCTCTCGACCTACCCTATCAAATCCTTCATTCATCTCAAACACCTCAACTACATCATTCCTTAATCTTCTATATTCAAGGGAATGCAAGCATAGTCTACGCAGCTTGTTCTCATAATTTAACTCTTTTAGCCCCAGTCATCATCATCATAGGCAGTCCCTTGGAATCGAGGAAGACTTGCTTCCACTCTTAAAATGAGCCCTTAGTTGACTGTACAGTCCAATACGGGAATTACAGTCTCTGTCACAGGTGGGACAGACGTACCTCCCACCCCTTTGTAACGTACCTCCCACCCCTTTGTAACGTACCTCCCACCCCTTTGTAACGTACCTCCCACCCCTTTGTAACGTACCTCCCACTGTAACTGTAATGTACCTCCCACCCCTTTGTAACGTACCTCCCACTGTAACTGTAATGTACCTCCCACACCTTTGTAACGTACCTCCCACTGTAACTGTAATGTACCTCCCACCCCTTTGTAACGTACCTCCCACCCGTTTGTAACGTACCTCCCACTGTAACTGTAACGTACCTCCCACCCCTTTGTAACGTACCTCCCACTGTAACTGTAATGTACCTCCCACCCCTTTGTAACGTACCTCCCACTGTAACTGTAATGTACCTCCCACACCTTTGTAACGTACCTCCCACTGTAACTGTAACGTATCTCCCACCCCTTTGTAACGTACCTCCCACTGTAACTGTAACGTACCTCCCACCCCTTTGTAACGTACCTCCCACTGTAACTGTAATGTACCTCCCACCCCTTTGTAACGTACCTCCCACTGTAACTGTAACGTACCTCCCACTGTAACTGTAACGTACCTCCCACCCCTTTGTATTCCAGCCGTTTGAGATAAAGGCCAACATTCCATTAGCCTTTTAAAATTATACCTGGAGGAAAGGATGGGTGGGACAGGTTTGCCGCATGCTCTTTCCACTGCCTGCGCTTGATTTCTGCATGCACTCAGCGATGAGACTCGAGGTGCTCAGTGCCCTCCCGGATACACTTCCTCCACTTAGGGCGGTCTTTGGCCAGGGACTCCCAGGTGTCGGTGAGGATGTTGCACTTTTTCAGGCAGGCTTTGAGAGTGTCCCTGTAACGTTTCCGCTGCCTACCTTTGGCTTGTTTGCCGCGGTATCATTCTGGTGAACCTGCACTGCCCCCCTCCAATCCAATATATCCTTCCTGAGGAGCAGGGCCCAGAACTGGATGCAGAACTCCAGGTGGGGTCTCAGCAGAGATTTATACAACTGTAACGTACCTCCCACCCCTTTGTAACGTACCTCCTACTGTAACTGTAATGTACCTCCCACCCCTTTGTATTCCAGCCGTTTGAGATAAAGGCCAACATTCCATTAGCCTTTTAAAATTATACCTGGCCACCAGCTTTCACTGACTTCTGACCCCTGAATATCTCTGCTCCTTCCCAGCCTCTCTCCATTTAGAAAATATACTAATCTATCTTTCTTAAATTCAAAGTAGTTGACCTCACACCTCCACATGTTAAACAACATAAAACTTGCATTTATTTAGCGCCTTTAACACAGTAAAACATCCCAAGGTGCTTCACAGGAGCATTATCAGACAAAATTTGACACCGAGCCAAATAAGGAGATATTAGGGCAGGTGACTAAAGGCTTGGTCAAAGAGGTAGGTTTTAAAGAACGTCTTAAGGGAGAAGGGAAAAATAGAGAGGCGGAGAGGTTAGGGAGGGAATTCCAGTGCTTAGGGCCTTGGCAGCTGAAGGATCAGCCGCCGATGGTGGAGCGATTATAATCGGGGATGTGAGAGATGCCTGAATTGGAAGAGCGCAGAGATCTCGGAGCGTTGTAGATGTTGAAGGGGATTACAGAGATAGGGAGGGGCGAGACCACGGAGGGATTTGAACACAAGGATGAGAATTTTTCAATCGCGGTGTTGCTGGAGCCGGTAGGTGCAGAGGCTCCAAGCCCATTCCCACTCAGATCGCCTGTCTTTATAGAATCCATCTACTTTTCATTTGATTGATTTGAATGAAATGAGGTGGGTTTTATAATGGACGGGTTAATCCACTAGGTTTTCCAGTGAAGACAATAACCTACCCCTAGAATTCAAAGTCAGATCTTCCAATTGGGCATTGAATGCTTCACTGTTGTAGTTACTGACTATTCCAGCAGAGGGAGCTAAAGGGCAGCTCATCATGCATATTATGGAGGTAACTCAACTGTATCATAACGGGGAATTTATCCTTCAATTTTAATTACATGCAATGCAAATATTTAGAGAAACATTCTGTTAACATCATCAATTTCTTTACTAGGTTGTTCATGGGCATGAAGTAATTAATTTAAACCAGCCCGTCTCCCGACCCATATAACACTATTTCCCAATGTAGCAGATATCTGGGGTGCATTATACCCAAGCATATTTTTCAAACTCCGAAACTCCATGAAAAGTTACAATGGAACAACAATAATAGGTACTTAGTTATACAGAAAGTTATAATTGAGGACAGATAGCTTCGCTGACCCTGGCTCCTGTCATCAGCAAATCTATTTTCTCCTGAGCATCCACTGTTGCTTTATTTCGTGTACTTATACATTAGTTATTCTCTCATGACATGGCTTGTAGACAAAACTATTTAAAATGGGATTATTTTCCCTCTTGTAACTTTTTCTTTGTGTGTTTCCAAATCTCTATTTCTCTCTGTCTGCCTCTGTCTCCAATTTCTTTCTATTTCCTCCTTTTTAATCTTTACATTTCTTTTCCTTTCTTTTCTTTCATTTGTTTTCTTTTTCTTTGTTTTTTCTTTACCTCCTTATCTTTCTTTCCTTGGGCTATGGTGGGGGAGAGTTGTAGACAGAATTCCCGTTACTGATCACTGCCCCCTGTCATAAGAATGTAAGAAATAGGAGCAGGAGTCGGTCATTCAGCCCCTGGAGCCTGCTCCACCATTCAACAAGATCATGGCTGATTTGATCATGGACTCAGCTCCACTTTCCTGCACTGTCCCCATATCCCTTGATTCCCTTAATATCCAAACATCTAGCGATCTCTGTCTTGAATATACTCAACGACTGAGCCTCCATAGAATTCCAAAGATTCACCACCCTCTGAGTGAAGAAATTTCTCATCTCAGTCCTAAATGGCCGACCCCTTATTCTGAGACTGTGACCCCTGGTTCTAGATTCCCCAGCCAGGGAAAACATCCTCTCTGCATCTACCCTGTCAAGCCCTATAAGAATTTTGTATGAGATCACCTCTCATTCTTCTAAACTCCACGGAATATAGGCCTAACCTACTCAATCTCTCCTCGTAGGACAATCCCCCCATCCCAGGAATCAGTCTGGTGAACCTTCATTGCACTCCCTCTATGTCAAGTATATCCTTCCATAGGTAAGGAGACCAAAACTCTATACAATACTCCAGGTGTAGTCTCACCAGGGCCCTATATAATTGTAGTAAGATGACTTTACTCTGATACTCAAATCCTTTTGTAATAAAGGCCAACATACCATTTTATTTCTTAATTGCTTGCTGTACCTGCCTGTTAACTTTCAGTGATTCGTGTACAAGGACACCCAGGTCCCTCTGAACACCAACATTTCTCAATCTCTCACCATTAACAAAATACTCTGCTTTTCTATTTTTCCTACCAAAGTGGATAACTTTACACTTCTCCACATTATATTCCATCTGGCATGTGTTTGCCCACTCACTTAGCCTGTTTATATCCCCTTGAAGCCTCTTTGCATTCTCCTCACGACTTACGTTCCCACTGAGCTTTGTCTCATCAGCAAACTTGGATATATTACATTTGGTCCCCTCATCCAAATCATTGATATAGATTGTGAATAGCTGGGGCCCAAGCTCCGATCCTTGTGGTACCCCACTAGTTACAGCCTGCCAACCTGAAAATGATCCATTTATTCCTACTCCCTGTTTTCTGTCCATTAACCAATCCACAATCCATGCTAGTATATTACCCCCAATCCCATGAGCCCTGTTTTGTTTAATAACTTCTTGTGTGGCACCTTATCGAATGCCTTCTGAAAATCTAAATACACCACATCCACTGGTTCCCTCTTATCTATTCTACTAGTTACAACCTCAAAAAACTCTTAATAGATTTGTCAAACATGATTTCCCTTTCATAAATCCGTGTCGACTCTGCCCGATCTTATTATTATTTTCTAAGTGCCCTGTGACCACGTCCTTAATAATAGATTCTAATATTTTCCCTACTACTGATGTCAGGCTAACTGGTCTATAGTGCCACGTTTTCTCATTCACTCCTTTGATTATGTACCTTTATTTTACTGAACTTAGAATGTGCTTGACTATGGACCTTTATGCCACTTGAGAATGTGTTTTGACTATGTGCTTTTGTTTTACTTTACTTAAACTATGTTTGACTGTATACCATTATTTTACTGTGAAAACCGAGTAAAAGAGGGACATCATTTGCTATAACCGAACTGTAACGACTGTATTCGCCCATAAATTGCATTGCATTTCAACGGGGGATGCAGGGTAATGTTTAGATAGTATAAATGCAGGGAAGGTTGACTGTCGGGAGCAGGAATTTTGTTTACCTTGATTGACATTCAAGAGTGTGGCGTGTCAACAGGGGGGACTGAAGGAGGTGCAAAATTCACAAGAACCCCCCCAGTGTTCGGTCTCATTCGAAAGGAAATTTAATTTGGGATTACCTACCGAAAAGTTTGGAACTCTAAAGTGCTTACGGAAGAAACTATGAACTTTAATAGAATTTTGTATTTTTAAAAGACAAATTCAAGGCTGTGGGCGGGCCTAAGGAACTAGCAGGAGACAGTCTGATTAAGTGAGGCTACTTGGGTGTAAGGTCTAAATTAATCTGTCTGGAGCAATGAGTATTCGAGAATCTTTCTCCACAAAAGGGACATTAACATCACAAAATCACCCAGAGATAGCTACCCATCAACATGGGTCTGGAAAACCATTTCAGCATATACATCACAAAGAGGCCCAATCCAGCCTGTATGCAAAAACTAAGCACAAAAGGACATTGCAATTACCAGATTAATATTTCCATCAGGAAACGTTTTCGAACAGCAACCCACCCAAGACATTTTAACTTTTAACGAGCCCGCCAAAATATTACAAAGAAGAGCCAAGCCCACCAAATTTATACAAAGGATTTTGAACTGATTTGGCGCCAAGATTAGAGCCACTGAAATCGTATAACTGGCCTCCTGTTTCAACAGAGGGTATGACTGACAGAGTAGTACTACACTACGCTGTGCCATCACGACAAGCAGAGAGACCAATGCGACAGTTGTAAACTAACTTCTCCAGCCTTGAAGTCCTGAAGTCCTGAAGGAAGGAAGAACATCACCATCGCGGCAGCAACCGACCACAGTCAACGTGGTATCAACGGAAAAACCCACCGCGATCGACCAAACTCGAACAAACCTCCAACGGGAAAACACCGAAGAATCGGAAAGTTTCCACTCTACAATCTAACCCTGACCTACCAGCGGGTAAAACATTACCTAAAAGACTGTAGAAACCTATTTCTAACCATAGAAAACGGGTACTTACCCCACACATCCAAAACGCACCTTACCGTATCAGTGGACTCAACCCAACTGAAGATTGCACAACTAGAAGTCTCCGACGTTCGGGGTACGGCAAGCAGACCCTGCCGCATCCAGCGAACCCCGAAACCGCGATCTACCGTTAATTGTCAAAAGGATTGTTAAGCATTGTGGTGTATGTAGCACACAAATCACTGACTCCACACGGTCTGGTCTAACTGCTGTGACCTTAGTCCCTTAGTGAACAGCTCCAGAGTGGCCTCCAGGTGTGGTGGGCAGCCTTTTATACTGCCTTGTGCAGGTACTTTCAGGTCTCCCACCACAGCGCCCTCTGTGGTGTACCATTGTACTTATATATACATTTAATGTACCAGAGCAATACACAACATCTCACTCCCCCCTCCAGTTCAAAAAGCCGTTGCTTGAATTCCCTAAATCGAACATCGCATTAGCCCATTGGTAATGTTAGTCACGGATCCATGTCCCTTTTTCTTGAACCTCGTAGTATCAACTCTTCCCGTAATTCATGTCCATGATTCCAAGCACAGTGACCATTCAGCAATTAAATATTAACTCTGGTCATATTTCGTAATTCATGTCCATTATTTTAAACACAGTAACCATTCAGCATTGAAATATTAACTCTTATCGTAATTCGCAATTCATATCCATTATTTTAAACACGGTAACCATCCAGCATTAAAATATTAATTCTGATCATCATCCTACATTCACATAGCATATTTAGACTCGCTCTTTACGTGGGGACCGCCAATGGCGTAAGGCCCTTTTAAGACTCCCGGGAGCATTTCCCTTTTAAGACGCCATTTTGTGGCTTCCCACGAGCGGCCGCCATCTTAGGTGTTCTGCTGGCCTTTGTCTGCAGGGCTCTGTTGCCACGAGGCTCACCGCCATCTTGAGCTCGCTGGCGAAGAAAGAAGAGGGGACAAGGAAGCAGGGAAGGAGAAATAGCGGGGAAAAAACAGCCCACCTTGCAGAAGTCGGTCTGGACTCGATCAGTCACAGTCCCTGTGAGTCGCTCCGTGCCTGCTGCCGCATCCCCTGAGTCATGCCCGCCTCCGCTGCAGCCTCCGCTCCCGCCGTTGTCTCCACACTAGTCGTGGCTGCCTCTCCTGTGGCTGCCGCCGCCCGACTATTCCGCTGCGTGGGCCCCCCGGATCCGCCGGCCACCGATGGGCCTCCCGCTTCTCGCCGCAGCGTCCTGCCGGCCCGCACCCCAGCAATAGGCCCACACCTGCAACCCTGTTCTTCCAGGTTCTGTTCGTCTGTGGAGGCTGAGGCTGCAGAATTGCTTGGGGTCAGGAGTTCTGAGCTGGTGTCGCCTGTGTGTGGATTTAGGTTGCAGCTCCAGCTCGGTCGGCGCTGCTCGTTGGGAACCCGAGGGACAGCATTCTGTGGAGGAGTGAAGTCTTCCCAGCTCCCACGGACCTTTCTGCTGAGGAGTGTCGGCCCATCGCCTGCAATGACCCATAAGGGTAAACCGTGCATCTCGCCCCCGTGAGATACCTGCACATCCGCTCTGCCGAGAACAGGTATCAGTTCCTTGATGTAGGTATGCAGGTTTGTCGTGACCGGGACCAGCTTGGGTTGTGCAGCCGGGTTGTCCCACAGTTTCTCAAAAGTTCTCCGACTCATCAACGATGGACCCGATCCCGTATCCATTGCCATACTCACTGGGACTCCGTCAATTTTTACTTCCATTATCACTGAGGGCGAATCATCGGTGCACGTGTACAGTCCCAACACCTCACCTTCTTCTGCCTGCTCCTCGCTGAACAGTGGATCATCCCCCATCTCCTCAGCCACATGATGAGTCCGATTTCTTTTACACATACACTGAAGGTGGCCTTTAATGTGGCAGGTATTGCACGTATACTCCGCAAACCTGCACCGGTGAGCCCCATGGCTTCCTCCGCAGCGCCAGCTTGATTGGCCCCCTCAGTGGACTCTAAGTTCCAGGACCCCGAGGTCCGTGCTCTCTGCCCCGGGCAGAACCACGTTCTTCAGTTTTGTCCGTGGTGGGCGCTATCCTGTGGACAGTGCCTGCTGGGTTCGAGACTGTGGATTATTTGCTTGGTGCTGCAAGTCGAGGTCTATATGCCCGACTGATGGTGATGGCCTTTGTCAGAGTGACTGTGGGTTCCATGGCTAGCAGCTTGTGAAGGAGGCCCTCATGGCCAATCCCCATAACGAAAACGTCCCGCAAAGCCTCGTCAAGGTGTGCGTCAAAATCACACGGCGCCGCGAGTCTCCTGGGGTCCGCAGCATATTTGGTGACATCCTGGCCCTCGGATCTGCAGTGATGGTAAAATTTGTATCTGGCCGTGAGGATGCTCTCCTTCGGTTTCAACTGGTCACGAATGAGTTCAGTCAGCTCCTCGTATGACTTGTCCCTGGCACTCCCGGTTGCCAGCAAATCCCTGACGAGACAGTAAACCTCGTCGCCACAACTGGAGAGCAATATCGCCTTACGCTTCTCTCTCAGTGCGTTTGTGTCCTCCGTCAGATCATTTGCTGTGAAGTAGTACTCGAGCCTTTCCGTAAAGGCCTCCCAATCATTGCCCACGGTAAAATCCTTTAGCGAGCCCAGAGTAGCCATGGTTGCGTGGAGTTCGTCCACTTCCTCATTGCCAATGTGGTGTATGTAGCACTCAAATCACTGACTCCACACAGTCTGGTGTTGATCTAACTGCTTTGACCTTAGTCCCTTAGTGAACAGCTCCAGAGTGGCCTCTAGGTGTGGTGGGCAGCCTTTTATACTGCCTCGTGCAGGTACTTTCAGGTCTCCCACCATAGCGCCCTCTGTGGTGCACCATTGTACTTATATATACATTTAATGTACCAGAGCAATACACAACAAGCATAGTCCCTGCCTGCCCTGGAGTCCAACCTAGCTAGAATTAGGTATTGGGAGGTGGGAGGTGTAATTTTACTGTAACCCCCTTTGAATATGTGATGTATTGTTCTCTGTTAGAGTCATAATAAGCTATTGTAACCCCCTCTGAGTGTGTAAGATATTATTCTTTAATAAGTTTGAATAAGTTTTGACATTGTACTTTCTTATTAGAGTAATTATAAATTTGTAATTTCTTGACTGTAATAAAATCAAAGTTCTTTTGCATCAAACCAGCATCCTCTGCACTTTGTCACATCCCCCAAATAAATCCAGAGTCTAGAATCCAAAGGAGTGGGAGCGATTCAAACCGCTCAAGTTGGTCAGAAGGGAACCTGACCCCCTCATAGAGACCACCCCCTTACAGTGTGTACATTCTGCTATGTATATTCCTGCTCGAAAACGACGTTACTTTGTGTACAGTACTTGCCGAAACCTCTTTGTGCTGCGAAATTTGTTTGGTGTTATTGCTGGTGGACATAAATGCCTGGACTATCATTATGGCTTTGCTCAGATTCGGTGTTTCAACAGTCAATAGTTTGTGGAGGATTATTTCATGGCCAATGCCAAGCAAATAAAAGTCTCTTAGCATTTGTTCCAGGAATCCATCAAATTCGCAATGTCCTGCAAGCGCCTTAGTTCGGCGACGTAGCTCGCCACTTCCTGGCCCTCCGACCGTTGACATGTGTAGAACCGATACCTTGCGATTAAAATGCTTTCCTTCAGATTTAGGTGCTCCCGGACCAGCGTACACAATTCTTCATAGGATTTGGTTGTTGGTTTTACTAGAGCTAGAAGATTCTTCATGAGGCCATAGGTTGTTGCCCCACAGACGGTAAGGAGGATCGCCCTTCGTTTGGCAGTGTTCTCGTCCCCTTCCAGCTCGCTGGCCACAAAGTATTGGTCGAGTCTCTCCACGAAGGCCTCCCAATTGTCCCCTTCTGAGAACTTCTCCAGGATACCAACAGTTCTTTGCATTTTCGCGCCGATGTTCATTATCTCGTTGCCAATTATTATGCTCATAATAAAGGATGAAACTGAGTACTGTATGCAATGAGTAAGTGTGGCCTTAGCTCCTTTAATTAGACTCCAGTGTGCAGGTAAAACATGGGAGGCCTGCTTATATACAGTGCTCCGGAGGGATGGTGGGATCCCTTGGGACTCCAACAGGTAGGCCTTCTGGTGGTGGTTTGATACAGGTTGTCAAGGGTTAAATACATAACAAATAGCTGCATTTGGATGTCTCTGAGAATGTTTGAGGGGGTTTTGTGGGTATGATGTGTTGGGGATGAAGTTTTTGTCATGCTTGTTTTCACCACACATGATTTATGTTTGTAATAATGATGAGGCGCCGATTATTAAAGACGGAGGGCTGCAGGGTGTGTAGCGATGTGTTGAGTTGATGCCATGGTGTACAGGCTGGCCATTTGGCACGTCTTGAGTCATTCACTAGAAGCAATGAGCGATGAGTCTCTGACGAGCAGCCCTTCCAGCTGCAGCAGTGTCATGCTGCCTCCTCCTTGGCTGAGGCTCCTCGTCTTCCTCCTCATCGTCGTCATCCTCCTGAGGTGGATCATCCACCCCTGGTGGTATGGCTGGCCCTTCATAATGGCCAGGTTGTGCAGCATGCAGCACACAATGGTGAACATCGACACTCTATCTGGTGAGTACTGAAAGAGCAGTCAAGGCAACGGAAACGCTGCTTCAGAACCCCGATAGTTTGCTCGATAATGGTCATGGTTGCGGTATGGCTGGTGTCATAGCGCTGCTCAACAGGGGTGATGGGATTGCGGAGGGGTGTCGCCCAGGAGCCAGCCACGGCCTTCATGCGGTGGCTGGAACGATTGTGGCACACTAGTCTCCCGCAGGATGAAGGCATCATGGCAGCTGCCAAGATAGCGGGCATTGAGAGCGAGGATCATCTGCCTGTGATCGCAGACCAGCTGAACATTGAGGGAGTGATATCCCTTGCTATTCCGATACACCACTCCATCTTGGGGCGGAGCCCTCAATGCCACATGCGTACAATAAATGGCTCCTTGAACCCTGGGGAAACCCACTATTCTGGCAAAGCCACGGGAGCACTCATCCTGGTCTTCCCTGGACATGCTGAACTTGATGTAGTCCATTTGTTTGCGTCGGTCACCTGGCGAATGCAGCAATGTACGGCAAACTGCGAGATGTTGCATACATCACCTACAGGAGACTGGAAGGAGCCGGTACCATAGAAGTTCAGTGCTGTCGTCAGTTTCACTGCCACTGACAGCGAGGTCCTGGTGCCGATGTCAGCAGAAGATTGAAAAGCTCCGTGACCACCTCCTTGTGGAACCTCAGCCTTCTTAAGCACTGTTCCTCTGACATCTGAAGATAAGAGTAACGCGCATGGTAAAGCCTGTGTGTGTACGGCCTGCTGCCCCGCCGTCTGGGGCCTCTCCTCTGGGGAGGATCCACATTTGGCCTAAGCTGTCTCTCCAGCTGGTACCTGTCATGTCGGTGCCACAGGGCGACGTGGTGTGTGATCACTGCCCCCATCATTTGGCACAGGTCACAGAGAAATGGAGCTTTCAGATTTACCCGATATGGAAGCCAATGTGTCCCAGATACTAGTCGTCAATCTGACGAGTCAACAGTAGTAGGATGCCAACACCCTACTGTCTGTGCGAGCATCAAACGCAGCACTGGCCGAGGCCTCTGAGCCCCGGCTGCAACTCCCTTTAACAACCCCGATTTGTTTCTCCACCTTGTGCAGTCCAACTTTTTCAGGTGTCATAGACGCCAGCCGTGAAGTGAGGTGACAAAAGTAAATGTGGTGAGAAGGGCGCCAAGAAGGCAGGTAGGTTACATTTTAACGCCCTTAAAAAATGAACACCGAATTTCGCATCAGGCGTCAACAACACCCAGCTCCATTCCGAACTGCCGAACGCCCAGTTAACACATAACACCCGGGCTATCAGCAGGCGTTAGCAACCGAATTTCGACCCCAAAATGTTTGTTTAGTTTCTCTGCCATTTCCTTATTCCCAGTCCTTGTGGAAAGAGTGTGCTGTAAAGGTTGGGTGGGAACAGGCCTAGGCTTGGCTCTGATAATCCATACTTTTGAATAACCTGCCAACACTAATTGTCCAAGTTCCACTCTCCCCTCCTGTTCCTTCTGGCCCACAAGCAAACCTTTCCTTTCTTTAAAACAATGACTTACCTTCTCGGCCCTCTTCTAGGCCACTGCTGCTCCCATGAACTGGGTTTCCCTGGCAAGGCTGGCACCAGGCAGCGACCTCGAGACCAGGGTTGTCAACTCTGATTGGGCATATTTCTGGAGGTTTTGTCACATGACTTCTTACCTCGAACCACCCCGCCCCCACACTCCCGCCATTGTTCCCACAGCCAATTGGAAAGGGAACAGACTCTTTGTCACCCAATCAGACTAATCTTGACTGTTAGAACGTAAGTACATAAGAAATAGGAGCAGGAGTAGGCCATTTGGCCCATCGAGCCTGCTCCGCCATTCAATAAGATCATGGCTTTTTTTAAACCCAGTTCCAATATGTTTATAACTAATAAATGGAAGTATTCAAAGAAAATGAAAAAAGCACAATTTTGTTTCAGGCCTGTATGATTTTTCTCCCGGGATTGTCCACAACAGTGTCCTGGAGATGAATCTTCAATTCCTGGGGACTCCGGGCCAATCCTGAAAGGTTGGCAACCCTAGCCATAGCACAAATATTACAGAGATAAGTAGAGACAAAAAACTGTGATTTCCGCCCCGACCAAGTGTCTAACAAGCCCTTGAGTGACTCCAAAGTGACTCCACTACCGTGCTTAGAGGACTATTCCGATGTTGGTCACTCTCTGACTTTCTGACATCATTCCCGAACCCGCCCTTTACCAGTTTAAAACAACGTCCCTTCTCTACACTTATCAATCAATGAATGAACATTTTCTATTTAACTTAATGGCCCAGAAATTGCGGTCAGAGGCTTCCCGTGGACGGATGCCTCCGACCCGAAAATTTGATACGAATTTACCTGGTGGTCCGGGAGGTTTGGAGACTCGCAGTCCTGGGCCTCTGCGCGAAGGCCTGCGTACAGGCCCGTGTATCCCAGGGACGTAGGCGCTTCGCACATGTCCCTGGGATCACGTGGGCCAGCCCAACCAATCAAAATGGGGGTATTCCCATTCATACTTGTGCTGAGTTCAATAATCACCATAAGTATGAATGGGAATACCCCTACATACACACACAAACACTTAAAATAAATGTAAGAAAAATCACATATTTAAAATTAATCAAAATGGAATTTAATTAATTATTTAAAACAACTTACCTTATTTAACAAGATTTTAAGTGTTTAAATTATTGAATAAAAGGTATTTTTCTGTTCTTTAAAAGTCTGACGCTGATAAAAGCAGACCTTAGGCCTTACTCCTGCTTTTATCGTGTGGGGCCCCTATGGACACGTGTGCACCTTGTACGCACCCGTAGGGGCTGTGAATTCAGGGACAGTATCTTACATACCTCTATCTGGTCCCGTCTCATTTGTCCCCTTTCAAGGTTGAAATGCCTGAGTTTTTCTAGAATCAGCCTAGACATCCTTCTCGAGGGGCCAAATGGCCTACTCCTGCTCCTATTTCTTATGTTCTTATGTACCTCATAGCTAAATTTTACCAGTTCTGGCAACATCCTTGTAAATTTCCTCTGTACCCTCTCTGGTGCAATCACATCTTTCTTGTAGTGTGGTGAGCAGAACTGCGCACAGTACTCTAGCTGTAACCTAACTAATGATTTATACAGCTATAGCATAGCCTCCCTGCTCTTATATTCTATGCCCCAGCTAATAAAGAAAAGCATCCCATATGCCTTCTTAACCACCTTACCCTACCTGGCCTGCTACCTTCAGGGATCTGTGGACATGCACTCCAAGGTCCTTCTGTTCCTCTACACGTCTCAGTTTCTTATGATTTATTGCGTACTCCTTTGTCTTGTTAACCTTCCTCAATGCATTACTTTATACTTCTCCGGATTGAATTTCATTTACCCCTTTTCTGCCCACCTGACCAGTCTCCTTTGATATCTTCCTGCAGTCTAGTACTTTCTTCCTCACTATCAAACGCACGGAAACATTTTGTATCATCTGCAAATGTTTTAATCATGCCCCCTACATTCAAGACTAAGGGCTAGAAATTGGGCTTTTGGTGATAGCAGTATTTTTTCAGCATTTTTTGCCAAAAGTACCGTTAAAAATACCGCTATTTTTTTAAAGGCCTAAAATTGGCAAAAAAATGCACCTGGCGGTAAAAATCGGTGTTGCCCGAGGATTCGCGGTAGAAACCGTGGTCCTCGCCAACTTTTGTCCAAGGCCGATTACCGCTAAAAAGACAGGCCTTTTAAGGGGGAAAACACAAAAAAAATTTGCAAAAAACAAAAAATAAAAATCACAAAACATTATCTAGCAAATCGCTGAAAATGAATTAAAAAATAAAAACTTTAACTTACCTTTTTTGCAGGTTTTCATATTTACTGCTGTTTCTGAGGCTGCAACGCAGGCTTTTCTCGGGCGATTTTTTTCACCCAGAATCCGGGGGCGCCGAACGGCGAATTTAAAGCGATATCGCCTTTTTTGGTGTTGCACGACGGCGGTCTGCTTTTCAGCGGTATTTCAAAACCACCGGTGCACAACTTTGGTCAATTTAGGTGAAAACTTTCTTCCGTCAAAAAAGGCGAAATATTGCCGAAAAAATGGGCGCAAGGCTAGCCAATTTCTCGCCCTAAATCACTAATGTAAAAGAAAGACTTGCATTTATATAGCGCCTTTCGCGAACACCGGACGTCTCAAAGCGCTTTACAGCCAATAAAGTACTTTTGGAGTGTAGGCACTGTTGTATATCACAAAAAGCAAGGGACCTAGTACTGAGTCCCGTGGAACCGCACTGGAAACAGCCTTCCAGTCACAAAACACCCATCGACCATTACCCTTTGCTTCCTGACACAGAGCCAATTTTGGATCCAACTTGCCACTTTGTCTTGGATCCCATGGGCTTTTACTTTTCTAACCAACCTGCCATGTGGAACCTTGTCAAAAGCCTTTCTAAAATCCATGTAGACTACATCAAACGGTTTACCCTCATCAATCCTCCTCGTTATATAAATACAAGTTGTTGTTGCTATTCAATCCAGTTAGTCAGACATGCCCTTCCCTGAACAAACCCATACTGACTGTCCTTGATTAATCCTTGACTTTCTAAATGACGGTTAATACTGTCACTCAGAATTTTTCCAATAGCAGAGATTTTAGTGCAGTTTCTATTTTTGATTTCGAGAGCTATGATTACTCTTTCATCTTTTCATTTTATTCACTGGAGAATAGTTTCGTCACACTTTGCTGGAGCACTCAGTACACGCTATTGAATATGGAAATGGAGGTACACATTCGATTCAATCTCACCTGTGGTATCTCATCCATTCAACACAAATATGAAGGCAATCAACTGAACTGGAAAATAATGAGAACGGAAGTCTTCAAAATGCCTTAAAGTTATTTTCTGCTTTTTTTTAAACACAATGAAAGTGGCTTCTTGGCTGGTGCGATACACATCCTGCAGAACCATGGCGATCCTTAGCAACATGCCATGGCAACAGTATGTCAGACCACATCACATGACTTTGTTAGGTACCACTATGCCTTTGAGGGAGTAATTATGGTAAACACTGAAAAGAAAATTATATAAAAAAAACAAAGAAACGAACAACTTACATTTATGAAGCTCCTTACCACGTCTCTGAGAAATGTCTCAATGTGATTCACAAACAACGAATTCTTATATAGGCAAAGACAACTGTCGTTTTGTGCAGAGCAAGATCCCATGGACAGCAATGAGAAAAATGACCAATTAAGAGAAGGAAAAATAAGAGAAACCAAAGGAAGAGCAAGAAAGGAGAGATGCAGCAGAGCAAGAGGGGAGAAAGGAAAGTGACTGGAGAGTAAAGGAGAGACAGAGGGGAGCGAGATAGAGAAATGAGATAAAAGAAAAACAAAGAGAGAGGACAGAAGAATCAGAGGAAGTGTAGGGATAAACAGATAGCAGAGAGAACGGAGACAGAGGGGAGACAAAGGAGGGAGATGGAGAAGAGAGAGAGTAGGAGAAGGGAAGATAAAGGAAGAGATAGACAAAAGAAAGAGAGAAAGGAGAGGAAAAAAGCAAAAGAGAAACAAAGAAAAGAGTAGCAAAGATGAGAATAGAAGCAGCGACAAAGAGAGAGAGAAAGATTGGGAGCAATTACAGAGAACCAGACAGCAGACTTGGTCAGTGAAGGTGCTCACATTTCGAATACTAAAACCACACATTCCCAAATCCCTGGACTCTGCAGTATTTTCAACATTAACAATGACATTTATATGCGAAAGTGCAAACGTAACCCATTGAAAAATACTTCAATATTCAATATAATCGACATGTCGAGACCAACTTCATCCAAATCACATTTCAAGCACAGTTATGACATTCTACAAAGAATTGCATGCACAAGCTCACCTTCTGTGACCGGGCGTGACATGTGTCTATCGGTGAGTATTAACTATTCCCTCACTTGTAGCTCAGGCTGTAGGAGGCAAATGGCTTTGATAAACAAAACTATGAGTACATAATAGCTTCCCATTAAACAAAATGCAACAATTTTTGAGTCAGATTGCTCAATGCCTGGGGTGATTACATCACTCGGAATATTGCTCTTCTGGTCCAGCATGTCACAAGCCAGAAGTGAAGAGAACATCAGGCTCGGGAGTGAGAGGTGATGGTCAAAGCATGGAGGTGCTGCAGAGACAAGACACACCCGGCTGATCCTTAGTGTCAGTGCATAATAAAGGGAAGGAGAACCCTGGCTGCTTCAGCTCAAAGTCTTGGAATGGAACTAAGGAAATTTAGATTGTAGACTCTTCTCTCCCTTAGGTGGTCCCGTGTATCCAGAATGATTTGCATCCACACAAAAAAGGATGAGTTCACAGGTATTTCAATGAAGGACTTAATATTCCAGATCCCGAACTACATGTTGAAGGGTGGAAGATGCCTGTGCATGGATTTTTTTAACGTGTGGTGGCCGTTGCACAGCAGCCACCACACGGGCTTGACGGAGCTAGGTCTTGGTCCAGTGGCAAGGATTGACCAAGACGACTGGAAACCAGCTCTGCTGCACGGACCTAGTGTGCACACATATGGATGTGGGCTGGCCCATGCTGCCCCTGGGCCCTTGTCTCTTCTGCAAATAACACAGCTCTATATCATTCAAATTAACACGACTTAATATTAGAACCAAGAATGTTTACAGCCCATTGAGTATGTGTTATGCCTTAGCTAGAGCAATCGCAAAATAATCCCACTGCCCCACTCTCTCCCCACCTCTGTATCAATCCCAAAATAATCCCACTGCCCCGTTCTCTCCACACCTCCCTGTATCAATCCCAAACTAATCCTCCTGCCCTGTTCTCTCTCACCACCTCACTCTATCAATCCCAACCTAATTCCACTGCCCCACTTTCTCACCATAATCTTGTATCAATCCCAAACTAATCCCTCTGCCTCTCTCTCTCCCCACCTCCCTGTATTAATCCTAAACTAAACCCACTGCCGCACTCTCTCCCCAGCTCCCTGTAACAATTCCAACCTAATCCCAGTGCCCCGTTCTCTCCCCATATCCCTGTATGAATCCCAACCTAATCCCACTGCCCTGTTCTCTCCCCATAGCTCTGCATCAATCCCAACCTAATCCCACTGCCCTGCTCTCTCCCCATAGTCATGTATCAATCTCAAACTAATCCTACTCTCTCCTCACCTCCCTGTATCAATCCCAAACTAATCCCACCGCCCTGCTCTCTCACCACAGTCCTGTATCAATCCAAAACTAATCTCAGTCCCACTCTCTCCCCACCTCCCTGTATCAATCTCAAACTAATTCCACTGACCCGCTCTCTTCCCATAGTCCTCTTATCAATCCCAAACTAAATCCCACTGGCCCGCTCTCTCACAATAGACCTGTATCAATCCCAAACTAATCCCATTGTCTCGCTCTCCCCAACTCCCAGTATCTATCCCAACCTAATCTCACTGCCCCGCACTCTCCCCACCTCTGTATCAATCCCAAACTAATCCCATTTCTCTACTCTCTCCCCACCTCCCTGTATCAATCCAAACTAATCCCACCACACCACTCTCTAAACACCTCCCTGTATCAATCCCGAACTAATCCCACTGCCTCACTCTCTCCCCACCTCCCGGTATGAATCCCAAAATAATCCCATTGCCTTGCTCTCTCTCCCCATAGCTCTCTATCAATCCAAACTTAATCTCACTGCCTACTCTCTCCCTACCACCCTCTATCAATCTCAAATGAATCCCACTGCCCCATTCTCTCCCATAGTCCTGTATCAATTCCAAACAATCCCATTTCCCCACTCTCTCCCCACCGCCCCATACCAATCCCAAACTTATCCCACTGCCCCACCTCCCTGTATGAATCCCAACCTAATCCCACTGCCCTGATCTCTCCCCATAGTTCTCTATCAATCCCAAACTAATCCCATTGCCCCGCTCTCTCCCCATAGTCCTCTATCAATCCCAAACTAATCCAACTCTCTCCCCACCTCCTTGTATCAATCCCAAACTAATCCCACTGCCCCGCTCTCTCCCCATAGTCCTGTATCAATCCCAAACTAATCCCACTGCACCACTCTCTTCCCATAGTCCTGTATCAATCCCAAACTAATCCCACTGCTGTGCTCTTTCCCCATAATCCTGTATCAATCCCAAACTAATTCCATCGCCCAACTCTCGCCCAGCTCCCTGTAACAATCCCAACCTAATCCTACTGCCCCACTCTCTCCCCATAGTCCTGTATTAATACCAAACTGATCCCACTGCCCTGCTCTCTCCCAGAGTCTTGTATTAATACCAAACTGATCCAACTGCCTCGCTCTCTCCTAGAGTCTTGTATTAATACCAAACTGATCCCACTGCCCCACTCTTTCCCCAGAGTCCTATATTAATACCAAACCGATCCCACTGCCCCGCTCTCTCCCAGAGTCCTGTATTAATACCAAACCGATCCCACAGCCCCACTCTTTCCCCAGAGTCCTGTATTAATACCAAACCAATCCCACTGCCCCACTTTCACTATTGGTGTTGGCACTCTTTCACCATTCTGCTGTTGATACTGCCGTTCTTTTCTCCGTTACTAGTTCAAGATGATACTTTTCTCTCTTACAGCTCCTCCTGACACCCCCCTCCCTTCCTTCCCTGCTCTATCCCTCCCCGTTAACACTGGGATCCTCATTCCACCCTTACCATCACTCCCGGTTCCCACCTACTGCTGTGTGGGATCGAACTCTACTGCCCAAGGTAGGCAGGAGCCCGTGATCTTCCAGAACTGTTGCAACCCCAGGATTTCGCACACATGGTGCGGCGAAGAGTTCGATCTCTGGTTGTGCAGGAGCAGCAGGTCGGTGTGAAGGGCGAAGCAGTAAGTGGTGCTGACTTTTGCCAGCAAACACAAGCAAGAGGACACTAGGTTCAAAACACTCTCTGTATAACCAGAGATGGCATGCACGGTCATCGCAAAGTAAGGTGCAACAGACAGTTTCAATGGGAATCCTTTTCCAATAAGGACAGACACAGAGGTTTCATTAGATTATTTATATTGGTGAAAAAGTGCTACATTAGTTATGAAAAGCTTAATAGGACATTAGTCTTTATTCTGTGTACATTTTTAAAACTGTATTTTTTTATGTACTGAGCAATGGTAACATCCAGAAACAGAAAGGTAAAATTCATTTTCTCTACTGCATTTGCCAGAGATATACTCAGCGCTACTAATGGCGAGCTATAGTGTGGAGCACAGCTGAACCCCGGACTGCAGCCGTCAGAGGCAAAATCTTCTCAGCAGGTTAAGGCGCAGGGCAGCTGGGAAGGGGAGGGTCCTTATTGGTAACTGAGTTGCTTCAGGTCTGGGATGAATTCACAGCCACTCCGAGTCTGTAACACATCTCCTGCTGAGTAAATGCGGCTTCATTCCTTTGCATGATGTGGTTAGTTCTATCACCTAGTTAATGCATATGGTTAAAGAGGCATTGTCTTCTTTGGCCAACCTGCTGCTCACTTGTGAGTGGCACTACTGTGATGGGACTGATGTACATTTCCGCTGATTTGTTTTCTCTCTCTCCTCAAAACAAGAATAAACACTTTCCCCAATTTTCTCACTTGCTCCCCTTAAGGTGCCGCCTCTTGCTGGGTTCAGCTCTGGGAGTTCCTGCGGCCCACTGCTCACTTGCCTGAGGGGCCATTCTTCATGTAATGGTCCTGTTGGCAGGTTAGGACAACCATGGAGGATAACTGCACCAAGTCCCATCCTCTCTCCTTCCGATTTCCAGCAAGGGCTTCCCAAACGATGATCAGACGTAGAAATTGCCCAGAGGTGCTGAGGCCAATTAAACCCCCAACCCACCCCTCACCTGCTACCACCGCCGAGATGAGCTCACTCAGCACAAGGCAGGGATTTAACTCGGACTTTCAGGTTTGTATCGCTCGGTACCACACTACATGGTGCGTTCATGCACTGAGCCGTGACAGCAGCTATGACAATGCCTCTTTAATGAGTAGGGCTGACATGTACTATGAAAAGATCTACTATGCACTTCCTAGATAGGTCAGAAAGTCCCAGAGGTGGCGCACTCCCAGTGCGAAATCTAACATGGCTGCGTGTAAGTTGAGTTTATCACGTTGTTGTTTTTTCCATCATCCTCTTCCTTCCGACACTCTTTGCTGTCTGCACAATCCCGCTGTGCTTGACCTGGATTCCGTTTGAGTCTGAAACAAATGAACAGAAGTGTGAAGTGCTGCTGACGGCTCAGAAGGAGAATCAAGGTGGCAGAGTCCCTTTCCAAACATCAAGCAGGTCAGAGTAACTAAAGAACAAAACGATTGCCCCTCTATCCACGCTGATGGCACTGACTTTGGCAGTGGTTAAAAAAAGAAGTCATCAACAAATAAGGAAACTCAATATACACAGAGACAAAAGCAAACTACTGCAGCAGCTGGAACCTGAAATAAATACAGAAAATGCTGGAAATCTCAGCAGGTCAGGCAGCATCTGTGGAGAGAAAGCAGAGTTAACGTTTCAGGTCAATGACCCTTCGTCAGAACTGGAGAGTGTTCAGAAAGAACAAATTCTTAACAAGCACTGAAAGGGGGAGGGGAAGAAAGAACAAAAGGGAAGGTCTGTGATACAGTGGAAGGCAGGAGAGATTAGAGAGACAAAAGGGGTGATGGGCTGAATTAAAATGGTAATGCCAGGAGTTAGAAAAAGGTTAGCCTAGATGGGATGTGAATGGTGGGATAATGACCAGCTGCCATTGGAGACAGAGAAAAAACCCCATAAAATTGAGGGGGGGGGGGCCAAAAATGGGCAGAAGTTATGGTCTGAAATTGTTAACCTTGATGTTGAGTCCAGAAGGCTGTAAAATGCCTAAACAAAAGATGAGATGCTGTTCTTTGAGTTTGCGTTGAGCTTCATTGGAACAGTGTAGGAGGACGGAGATGTTGGAGTGGAGAATTAAAATGACAGGAGACCGGAAGCTCAGGGTCACGCTTATGGACTGAATGGAGGTGCTTCGCAAAGCGGTCACCCATTCTGTGTTTGGTCTCCCCAATGTACAGGAGACCTCACCATGAGCAGCGAATACAGTATACTAAATTGAACGAAGTACAAGTAAATCGCTGTTTCACCTGGAAGGAGTGTTTGGGGCCCTGGATAGTGGGAGGGGAGCAGGTAAAAGGGCAGGTGTTGCATCTCCTGCGCTTGCACGGGAAGGTGCCGTGGGAAAGGGAGTGGGTGCTGGGGGTAATTGAGGAGTGGACCAGGGTGTCGTGGAAGGAGCGACACCTGCTAATTAACAGAACATGACCTAAGGGGTCATACTGAAAGGAACAGTAAAGAAAGAAAGCCAATCAGACCTCTAATTGATTTGAAGATCTGCCCAAGAATAATTGGCTTCTAACTGACCTCAAGAAGGCACAACCGTCACTTGTATACACGTCAATAGGACACCCTAAATTGCATACGGCCGTCCTTTGGCAGCACACTAATACATTGTGCGTTACTTATCATAACGGGATCAATTCCTTGATGTGTTGCACCAGTGCTGACCATGAGTGAGTGGGCTCCATGTTAATGAGTGCACAGGACTTCAGCCTGGTGTCTGCCTGAAGCACAGAGCGTATCTTAATCTGCTGAGACTGCGGGAGGCCAGCAGGGAGCAAACGCACATGGGATGCACTCCTTTCAATAAGGATTGAGTAATACGTACACCGTATCAGCACCGGAAACATGCTGCTTTCTTTCATTACTCATGTAAAATGAGAATGGGACTCATCGGAAAGCTCTTTGTGTACTGTGCAGAAGCAAAATACTGCGGATGCTGGAATCTGAAATAAAAACAGAAAACGCTGGAAATCTCAGCGGGTCAGGCAGCAGCTGTGGAGAGAAAAACAGAGTTAACGTTTCAGGCCGATGATCCTCCGTCAGAACTTCGCCAGGGTCATCGACCTGAAATGTTAACTCTGTTTCTCTCCACAGATGCTGCCTGACCCGCTGAGATTTCCAGCGTTTTCTGTTTTTATCTTTGTGTACTGTATTATTCTATGGCTCTATGAAAATCGCTGGAAGGCTGTGGTGGCGCCCTGCGAGACAGTGCCGTCACCCACGCCAACGCCTGTCATTCCCCGACAGCGAGGTGCTCCCTCAGCATGTCTGGTGACCTGTGTCGGTGCAGACCTCGGGGCAGGTATGAGTCTGGTGAAACCTGTTGTAGCTGTCTCAGTCTGATTATCCGCCATGTGAACCCTGATTAAACAGACTGCTGTTTATTGGTGCCCAGTCAGAGCATTCGTGTCTGAAACTCTGCTTGCATTTAAGGCCTCGGGTGGCGAGTGCCTCACTGCTTCCTATTCGCATGGAGTGGCGCATTTCACATACTGGTCTGCAGCTTGGGTACGCAGTCATGTAACACTGCACAGGGCTGGGTTTGGGTTCTTGCACCATATTTTACAGGTTGCTCGGCACATATGCAAACATTTCCATGAAACACTGATGCTCAAATCCCAAACTCTGTGGTGCCTAAATCCCCGAGCTCAGCGTCTGATGGAGCACTGGAAGTTGGTCCACCCGCCAGCAAGTCCTTCCTCCTCCAACGTTACCATTGCTCCTCCTCCCACCTCAGTCATGCTCAAGTGTTCCGTCCTGCAACTCGCTGATGGAACACCCCAATGACCCCCCCTTCCCCCCACCCCACCACCCTCAGAAACCAAGCGCAGGCAGCAGAAAGAACGTGCAGCAAACCTGTCCCACCCTCCTTCACCCTCAACGATTATCTGTCCCACCTGTGACAGGGACTGTGGTTCTCGTATTGGACTGTTCAGCCACCTAAGGACTCATTTTAAGAGTGGAAGCAAGACTTCCTCGATGCCAAGGGACTGCCTATGAATGAATGAATGAATGAATGAATGGATGTATCTGTGCGCTGCGCTGGAGTGAAGGGCGCAGGATGCCATGAGATATCTGGGAGAGGGCAGGCAGTGGCTTCAGCATGGCCACTTACTAGATCAGATGAAAAAATGTATTTCACAATAATTCTGCAGGTACAGCACCCTAACCTGACTTGCTATTGGGTATTGTGCTGCAGTGTGTCAGGAATGAACAAGTGAGGAAATAGGGAGAGAACAAACAAAAAGAGACTGAAAGGCAAGGATGGCGCTTCTTTGTGAACTTGGGCCAATGAACTACCCCGTTCCCAGTACCTATATTTCCTTCAGCCCCAGAATTTAAAGAAATTATATAGTAGCATTTATATAGCGCCTTTCACAACCTCGGGCGTCCCAAAGCGTTTTACAGCCAGTGAAGAACTTTTGAAGTATTGTTACTGTTGTAATGTCAGAAACACGGCAACCAATTTACACACAGCAAGGTCCCACAAACAGCAATGTGATGAATTTCAAAAATGATCTCCCCATGGGGAGGCAGTAGCTACATTTAAGAGATCGACTGGACACCTTCCACTGCTCTCCCCATTGTATATGACCTTCTCCTGCAAGCAGATACAAAAGGGGCATATGTTGGATTGAGAAAGAGCAGAGACAGCACTCCAGTTTGTGTGAATCCATGAACATGCAGCACGCAGGTAGCTTATGTGGGCAGCCTGTGGCATTAGAGGCACATGTCTGTGCCAGCAAAGAGTACCTGGCTGCAACATGTGTATTTGACAGGTGAACGGGTTGTCTGAATGATGTGCACATTCATGTAATGCTGTAGGAGAGTTCTTCCCAGTGTTCTGGTCAGTATTTATTCATCAACCAACACCACTAAAACATATTATCTGGTCATTACTACATTGCTGTTTGTGGGAGCTTGCTGTGCGCAAATTGGCTGCCACGTTTCCCTACATTACAACAGTGACTAAATTTCAAAAGTACAAAAGTACTTAATTGGCTGTAAATGCTTTGGGACACCCAGAGGTCATGGCAGGTGCTATATAAATGCAAGAGCCTAGAAATTTGTCTCGGGCGGAGGCATAAAATGGATGTTATCGGATTGGTCGCCTGTTATACACAGTGCCTGATATTCAGATATTTCAATCAATGGAACTGATTATCAGGTGCTGCGTATAACGAGATGAATTTCAAGGTGAAGTTCTTTCTATCTTTCTTTCTTTTGCACTCCATTGACAACATTAATGGGAATTGCTGCCCTCAGTCCACTGTTCCCATTCATCATGTCAATTAATGGAGTAGTCTGGACATGATATCTGGGGGTAGAATTCCCGCAAGGGTTCCCCGATCGCCAAGATTTCCGCCAATTCTCTGGGGTTCTCACAGAGATCAGGGAAACCTCCGTGGAATTCTACCCTTACTCTCAGGATGTCTGTAACCAAAAGTTTCAGAGTACAAAATCCTGTAACGAGGAAAAGCAGATCTCTCTCTGTATAATGTTTTGGATTTTGGGACACAGTGAATGAGGTCTTGCTTATTAATATTTCATTCTGAAAGCAATGCAGATTTTAAAGTAAAGCCAAAACATATATTAATGTCTTTACAAGAGAAAAAACAACCCAACAGTTTGCTGCTGAAGAAATCGGAAAGATTAAGTTAAATTGAGGATGATACAGCAACGATCCTGCTGAGTGACAAGTTATTGAATCGCTGTTTAATTTTCTGTTGATTACACATTGAAAGGAAAACGGATTAAAATTCATTACAGTTGGAACAGCCTAGCTACTGAGTTAGCTCGACCTTCTGCACAAATTAAATAACCTCCCAGAAAACACACTGTTAGCCTGAGTGATTATTGCTGTCATTCTCAGAATCCAACTGAGCTACCTATAGAGAGACACCTGGTTTTGAGGTCGGATGTGTAAGGGTTATTTTCCCAGAATATCATGAAATACATGACAACCAGAGAATGCTGTTACCTTTTTGAAAGAAAGTGTTGGTATAATTATTTAATGCCTGTCTGATTTCGTTTTAGCTTTTAGAGGATTTTATGCATGCATCAAGCAGGGGTTGTCAATGCTAGGGACTGGAGTGTCAAGCAAATCAAGCTCAGATACAGCACAGGCCAATTGCAGAACATGGGATCAGGAGTCGGCCATTCAGCTCTCGAGCCTGTTCCATCATTCAATCAAATCATGGCTGATCTGTATCTTAACTCCATCTACCCACCTTGGTTCCATATCCCTTAATACTACCTAACAAAAATCTCACTTTTGAAATGTTCAATTGACCCTTAACAGCTTTTTGGGGGAGTGAGTTCCAGATTTCTACCGCCCTTTGTGTGAAGAAGTGTTTCCTGTCATCACCCCTGAATAGCCTAGCTTTAATTTTGAAGTTGTGCAAAATTCCCTTTTACTCTGGCTCAACAACGTGCATCTGCCTCCAACTTAGAAAAGCGCCCATCACTGCGTGTGTACCTCCCATACCAGCCATTCACTCTGGCCTCTCTCAGTGCTGCTGGCTGAATTACGGGCAGTTGTAAGTGCGAACTGGATTGAGGCTGCTCCAAAACTCATTTCACTTAGCCCTGCAGCCTGCAGAGAAAGGAGACCAACTCCATCAGCCTAGTTTGGATTCAAACCTATCTCTCAGAGGTTAAAAGCCTGATTTCCTATTTGGCCTCTATATCTGTTTTACTGCAACAGGTCAAAATGGTCATTTGTGCCGCAAATAAAGTTTCCCCAGTGTTTGTTTACTTCAAGCTGTAACGACACTTTACCGCACCCTGTGTGAATGGTATGGAGGATGCGGAATTCCTAAAATGCATTCAGGAGAATTTCTTTAGCCAGTATGTAACAAGCTCAACAAGGGAGGGGGCGGTTCTGAACTTGGTTTTGGGGAATAAAGAGGTGGAAGGGGTATCAGTGGGAGAGCATTTTGGTGCAAATGATCATAATTCAGTAAGATTTAGGATAGTTGTGGAAAAGGACAAAGGGGGAACCAGGAATAAAAGTTCTCAATTGGGGAAAAGCCAATTTTGCTGAGCTGAGATAGGATTTGGCCAAAGTGGACTGGAAACAGCTACTTGATGGTAAATCAGTGTCAGAGCAGTGAGAGGCATTCAAGAAAGAGATCCTGAGGGTACAGAGCAAGTATGTTCCCTTAATAAAAAGGTGGGGCTTGTTATTTATGCAACCCTATGTAACCAGTATTATACTGCCAGCAGAGGGTGTACCTGTTGGAGTCCCAAGGGACCCCAGCATCCCTTGGGAGCACGGTATATAAGCAGGCCTCCCATTCTGTACCAACACTCTGGAGTTGGAATAAAGGAACTAAGGTCACACTTACTCATATCTACAGTACTCAGTTACATTACTTTATTATGAACATAACAACTGGCGATGAGATAATGAACCATCACGCGAAAATGCAGAGAACTGTTGGTATCCTGGAGAAATTCTCAGAAGGGGATGATTGGGAGGCCTTCGTGGAGCGACTCGACCAATACTTCGTGGCCAACAAGCTGGAAGGGGATGAGAACATTGCCAAACGAAGGGCGATCCTCCTCACCATCTGCGGGGCAACAACCTATGGCCTCATGAAGAATCTTCTTGCTCCGGTGAAACCAACAACCAAATCGTATGAAGAACTATGCACGCTGGTCCGGGAGCACCTAACTCTGAAGGAGAGCATTCTGATGGCAAGGTATTGATTTTACACATGTCAATGGGCTGAAGGCCAGGAAGTGGCGAGCTACGTCGCCGAACTAAGGCGCCTTGCAAGACATTGCGAATTCGATGGATTCCTGGAACAAATGCTAAGAGACCTTTTTGTGCTTGGCATTGGCCATGAGGTTATCTTTCGCAAACTATTGACTGTTGAAACACTGAACCTGAGCAAAGCCATAACGATAGCCCAGGCATTTATGTCCACCAGAGATAACACCAAACAAATTTCGCAGCATAAAGAGGTTTCGGCACGTACTGTACACAAAGTAACATCATTTTCAGGCAGGAATGCATATGGCAGAACATACACACCTGCAGCTGCATGACCTCAGATGACCCAGAGTCCGCCATCAAACGTTAATGTGAGGCAGTTAACACCTTGTTGGCGCTGTGGAGGTGATAATCGAGCCCATCAATGCCGCTTCAAGCATTATGCGTGCAAAGACTGTGGAACAATGGGACACCTCCAGCGAACGTGCAGACGAGCTACAAACCCTGCAAACCACCACGTTGCAGAGGAAGATCCATCTATGGTGGATCAAACTGAACTAGAGACTCGAACCGAGGAGGCAGAAGTGTTCAGGGTACACACCTTCACCACGAAATATCCAGCGATCATGTTAAAAATTGAACTGGATGGAATTGCAGTATTCATGGAATTGGACACGGGTGCAAGTCAGTCTATCATGACAAAAAGGCCTTCGACAGGCCCAAGCTGAGCCCCATTCACACCAAGCTAAGAACCTACACCAAAGAGCTGATTCCTGTAATTGGCAGCGCAGCAGTAAAAGTCTCCTATGATGGAGCAGTGCACGAACTCCCACTATGGATTGTACCAGGAGATGGCCTCACACTGTTCGGCAGATGCTGGCTGGGAAAAATCTGCTGGAACTGGGACGACATCCGAGCATTCTCGTCCGTCGACGACGCCTCATGTGTCCAGGTTCTGAGCAGGTTTCCATCGTTGTTTGAACCAGGCATCGGAGGTTTCTTGGGGGCGAAGGTGCAGATCCACTTGATTCCCGGTACACGACCCATCCACCACAAGGCACAGGCAGTGCCATATATGATGCGAGAGAAAGTGGAGATCGAGCTGGACAGGCTGCAGCGAGAAGGCATCATCGCACCGGTAGAGTTCAACGAGTGGGTCAGTCCGATTGTTCCGGTTCTCAAGGGCGATGGCACGGTCAGAATTTGTGGGGACTATAAAATAATGATAAAGTTTTTCGCTGCAGGACCAGTACCTGTTACCCAAGGCAGACGACCTATTTGCGACCCTGGCAGGGGGAAAGACGTTCACCAAGTTGGACCTGACCTCGGCCTACATGATGCCGGAGCTGGGGGAATCTCCGAAAGGCCTCACCTGCATCAACACACGCACAAAGGTCAGTTCATCTACAATAGATGCCCGGTTGGGATTCGATCGGCCGCGGCTATTTTTCAAAGGAACATGGAGAGCTTGCTAAATTCGGTTCCACGCACCGTGGTTTTCCAGGACGATATACTGATCACAGGTCGGGACACTACAGAACACTTGAAGAACCTGGAAGAGGTTCTAAGTCGGCTAGATCAGGTGGGACTCAGGTTGAAACGCTCGAAGTGTGTTTTCCTGGTGCCAGAGGTCGAGTTCTTAGGGAGAAGAATCATGGCAGACGGCATCAGACCCACCGATGCCAAGACGAAGGCCATCAAGAACGCACCGAGACCACAGAACGTGATGGAACTGCGGTCGTTCCTGGGACTCCTCAATTATTTTGGTAACTTCTTACCCAGGTTAAGCACCTTGCTAGAACCCCTACATGTGTTGCTACGCAAGGGAGACGACTGGATATGGGGGAAATCAGAATGATATTTGGTTTATAATGAAATGGAGATGAGCTGAACACATTTCCAGGAGAAAGTTTACATAGTTGGTCACTGGGAGGGAATGGTTTGAAGTTAAGTTTCAAAGGGAAAAATGTTTTATTCAGAACTGTTTGTGTTGTGAGTGCTGGATTTGACGTTAAGTTTGTGTGAGTGGCTCTGATAGCTCAGTGAATGGAAGTCCCACCAAAAGGGCCTCAGGCCATCACAACAATGATTGGTCCCAGTTACAGCAGGAAACACAGGCTGGGTTTGCACTTCTGATCAAAGCTTTTGAGAAAGCCAGAAATCTGTTATGTTCCAACAAGCTGCTTGTTCTGCATGTCATGTCAACGTTTAGCGCTAGCTTGTGATGCGTCTTCGTACGGGGTTGGGTGTATGTTACAACAAACAAACGAGTCGGGAACATTGCAACCGGTCGCCTATGCGTCCAGGAGTTTGTCTAAGGCCGAAAGGGCCTACAGAATGATTGAAAAAGAAGCTCTGGCATGCGCGTTTACTGGGTAAAAAAAATGCACCAGTATTTGTTTGGTCTTAAGTTTGAGTTAGAAACTGACCATAAGCCACTCATATCGCTATTCTCAGAGAGCAAAAGGATTAATACCAATGCCTCTGCTCGCATGCAAAGGTAGGCGCTCACGCTGTCTGCATATAACTATATAATTCTCCACAGACCAGGCACAGAGAACTGCACTGATGCTCTCAGTCGGCTACCATTGCCCACCACTGGGGTGGAAATGGCACAGCCTGCAGACTTGTTCTTCGTGATGGATGCATTTGAAAACAAAAAGTTACCCGTTACGGCCTGCTAGATCAGGATCTGGACCAGCCAGGATCCTTTACTGTTCCTTGTAAAAAAACTGTGTCCTCCATGGTCCAGCGTCCCAGCGGAGATGCATGAAAAGATCAAGCTATTCCAGCGGTGCAAAGACGAAATGTCCATACAGGCGGACTGTCTTTTGTGGGGTAATCGCGTGGTTTTGCCTATGAAAGGCAAGGAAACATTTATACGCGACCTACATAATACCCACTCAGGCATAGTCATGATGAAAGCTATAGCCAGATCCCAGCATCGAATCAGATTTGGAGTCTTGCATGCGCCAATGCAACACTTGCTCTCAATTGAGCAATGCACCCAGGGACGCACCGCTAAGTTTGTGGTCATGGCCCTCCAAACCATGGTCTAGGATCCATGTTGACTTTGCTGGCCCGTTTCTAGGCAAAATGTTTTTCAAAATGGATTGAGTGTGTAATAATGTCTGTAAGCATGTCCACTGCCACAATTGAAAGCCTACGAGCAATGTTCCCCACTCATGGCCTGCCTGATGTCCTTGTCAGCGACAATGGGCTGTGCTTCACCAGCGCTGAATTCAAGGAATTCATGACCTGCAATGGGAGCAAGCACGTCACATCTACCCCGTTCAAGCCCGCATCCAACGGCCAGGCAGAACGGGCAGCCCAAACCATCAAGCAAAGTTTGAAACGCGTGTCAGAAGGCTCCCTGCAGACCCGCCTGTCCTGAGTCCTGCTCAGCTACCCCACCAGACCTCACTCGCTCACCGGGGCTCCACAGCCGAGCTGCTCATGAAAAGGATGCTCAATACAAGGCTCTCTCTTGTCCACCCTGATCTCCATGATCACGTCGAGGACAGGCGGCATCAACAAAGCATGTACCATTATCGCGCAAATTTATCACGCGACATTGAAGTCAATGAACCTGTATTTGTACTCAACTATGGACATGGTCCTAAATGGCTTTCTGGCACTGTCATAGCCAAAGAAGGGAGTAGGGTTTCAGGTCAAACTCGCAAATGTACTAACTTGCAAAAAGCATTTGGACCAAACCAAACTGCGATTCACAGATTGCCATGAGCAACGCGAAGAGGACATCACCAATTTCGACCCTCCGACACACACATAAGTGGCAACCGACATCACGGTTGACCACAAAGTTGAACCTACCATCCCCAGCAGCCCAGCAAGGCCAGCTGTGCAGCAGCCCAGCGAAGAACCAACCAACTCACCTACAGCTGCATTTGTACCGAGACGATCGACTATGGAGCGAAAGACCGCAGATCGTCTCACCCTGTAAATAAGTGTACTGTTGACTGGAGGGAGGAACCCTATGTAACCAGTATTCTCCCACCACCATCATCCCTTGGGAGCACTGTATGTAAGCAGGCCTCCCATGCTGTGCCAGCACTCTGGAGTTAGAATAAAGGAACTAAGGTCACACTTACTCACATCTACAGTACTCAGTTATATTGCTTTATTATGAACATAACAGGGCTAATAAATCTAGAGCCCCCTGGATGTCAAGGGGCATACAGGGTAAGATAAAAAAAAGGGATGCTTATGACAGATTCTGAGAACTCAACACTGCAGGTACTCTAGAGGAGCATAAGATGTGCAGGGGTGCAATTAAAAAATATATCAGGAAAGCAAAGAGAGAGCATGAAAAAATGTTGGCAACTAAAATCAGGGAAAACCCAAAGATGTTTTATAAATACATGAGCAAAAGGATAACTAGAGAAAGAGTGGGGCTTATTAGAGACCATAAAGGACATCTGTGTGTGGAGGCATAAGATGTGGGTATGATTACTTTATGTGGGTATTAATGAATACTTAATGAATACTCTGCATCTGCTTTCACAAAAGAGAGGGGCAATGCAGACTTTGCAATGAGGGAGGAGGAGTGTGAAATATTAGATGAGATAAATATAGTGAGAGAGGAAGTATTAAGGGGCTTAGAAGCTTTGAAATATATCCCAGGCTGTTAGGAGAAGCAAAAGAGAAAATAGCAGAGGCTCTGACCATTATTTTCCAATTCTCTCTGATTACAGGTGTGGTGACAGAGGACTGGAGGACTGCTAATGTTGTACCTTTATTTAAAAAGGGAGAAAGGGATAGACTGAGTAATTACAGGCCAGTCAGCCTAACCTCGGTGGTGGGAAAATTATTTGAAAAAATCCTGAGGGACAGGATAAATCTTCATTGGAAAGACATGGATTAATCAAGGACAGTCAGCATGGGTTTGTTAAAGGAAGGTCATGTCTGACTAAACTAATTGAATTTTTTGAGGCGGTAACCAGGAGGGTTGATGAGGGCAGTGCATTTGATGTAGTATATATGGATTTTAGCAAAGCTTTTGATAAAGTCCCACATGGCAGACTGTCATGAAAGTAATAGCCCATGGGATCCAGGGCAAAGTGGCAAGTTGGATCCAAAATTGGCTCAGAGGCAGGAAGCATAGGGTAATGGTTGATGGGTGTTTTTGTGACTGGAAGGCTGTATCCAGTGGGGTCCGCAGGGCTCAGTGCTGGATCCCTTGCTTTTTGTGGTATATATCAGTAACTTGGACTTGAATATTGGGGGTATGATTAAGAAGTTTGCAGATGACACTAAAATAGGCGTTGTGGTTGAAAATGAAGAAGAAAGCTGCAGATTGCAGGAAGATAGTGTCTTCAAGGTAGAAGACACTAAGAACATCCCAATTGTGGATAATCAAGGGATTATAAGGAGGGAGGAACTTAATACAATCACTATCACTAATGAAGTAGTACTAGATGGTGGCTGGTGTGCAATGGCCACCCCGCATTGAAAGAACTCACGCACAGGCATCTTCCACTCCGTTAACATGAAGGTTGGGACCTGGAACGTCAGGACCCTCATGGACAACCCCAACAACGACAGGCCGGAACGCCGCATCGCCATAGTTGCCCTGGAACTTAGACGCTTTGACATCGACATCGCCGCCCTAAGCGAGACCTGGCGGGCAGGGGAAGGCCAGCTCAAGGAACAAGGTGGAGGTTACACCTTTTTCTGGAAAGGGAAATCAGAGGAAGAACGTCGCCTTCACGGAGTCGGCTTCGCCATCAAAAATGAGCTGGTCAACCGCCTCAAAGGCTCTCCCTGCAGGGTTAACGAATGCCTCATGACTCTTCGACTCACCCTATCCAGGAACCAATACGCCACAGTCATCAGTGCGTACGCCCCAATACTCAATGCAATGGATGAGACCAAAAAAGGTTTTTATTCCAACCTCGAAACATTCCTGTCCCGTGTCCCCCCGCGGGTGACAAATTGATCCTCCTAGGTGATTTTAATGCCAGGGTTGGCAAAGACACAGGCCTCTGGGGAGGTGTGATTGCCAGAGAGGGGGTAGGGAAAGCCAACTCCAGGGGTACCCTACTCCTGACAAAATATCTAGAACATGAACTTCTCATCACCAATACCCTGTTCCACCAGAGGGACAAATACAAGGCATCGTGGCACACCCTCGCTCCAAACACTGGCACCTGCTCGACTATGTCATTGTCCGAGCCAGCGATAGCAAGGATGAGTGCATCACTCACACCAGGACAAGAGCTAATGACTGCTGGATGGACCACATCCTAATCTGATCCATCATCGACATTAACATAGCCCCAAAGCGGAAGGGACAGCAGAAGCAGTGCCGCAAAAAAGTTAATGCCAGGGCACTTAAAGACCCAGCTAAGAGAGCCCTGTACAGCCAGCGCCTCACAGCTAACCTGGCGTGCCTTGATGACCCCGAGACGCAGAATTCCCACAGCGCTTGGTCTGCCCTCCAGGCCTCCATAACCAGTGCCTGTGAAGAGACACTTGGTCACTCAACTGGAAAACACCAGGACTGGTTTGATGAGAATGATCAGGAGATCTAAGAACTAATCTCAAGCGCAGAGCATTTCTGAGCCTCAAGCAACAACCCAACTCGGGAGCAGCAAAGCAACATTACAGGCGGCTCAAAGCTGAGGCCCATCAAAAAACCCGGGACCTAAAGAACAGGTGGTGGATGGAGAAAGCACAGGAGATACAACAACTGGCTGACAGCCATGATACGCGAGGATTCTTCACCGCAGTCAAGGCCACCTACGGACCAGACTCCCAAGGTCCCACCCCACTGCTGGCCAAGAACGGGGAAACACTCATCAAGGACACCGAGGCAGTCAGGGCCCGCTGGAAGGAGCACTTCGAAGATCTCCTCAATCGAGACTCTTCCTTTGACTCGAGTGTTCTCGATTCCATCCCGCTGCATGCGACCCGTCACCGCCTCAGTGACACCCCAAAGTTGTACGCGGTAGGAAAAACCATAAAACAGCTCAAGAACAAGAAGACTGTGGGAGCAGATGGAATCCCTGCTGAGACGCTAAAGTATGGCGGAGAGGCACTGTTGGCACGAATACATGACCTGATCTCTCTCATTTGGAGGGAGGAGAGCATGCCGGGAGAACTCAGAGATGCAATGATCGTGACCATCTTTAAAAAAGGGGACAGGTCCGACTGCGGCAACTACAGAGGAATCTCCCTGCTATCAGCCACTGGGAAAGTTGTCGCTAGAGTCCTCCTCAACCGTCTCCTCCCTGTGGCCGAGGAGCTCCTCCTGGAGTCACAGTGCGGATTTCGTCCCCTACAGGGCACTTTGGACATGATCTTTGCAGTTCGACAGCTGCAGGAAAAATGCAGGGATCAGCGTCAGCCCTTATACATGGCCTTCTTCGACCTTACAAAGGCCTTTGACACTGTCAACCGCGAGGGTCTATGGAGCATCCTCCTCCATTTCGGAAGCCCCCAAAAGTTCACCAATATCCTTCGCCTGCTCCGACATGCAGGCCGTGATCCTTACCAATGGATCCATCACAAACCCAATCTAGGTCTGGACCGGGGTCAAATAGAGCTGCGTCATCGGCCCAACCCTTTTCTCAATCTTCCTCACTACCATGCTCCACCTCACAGTCAACAAGCTCCCCGCTGGAGTGGAACTAAACTACAGAACCAATGGGAAGCTATTTAACCTTTGCTGCCTTCAGGCCAAGTCCAAGACCACCCCAACCTCCATCATCAAGCTACAGTATGCGGACGATGCCTGCGTCTGCGCACATTCAAAGGCTGAACTCCAGGATATAGTCGACATATTTACTGAGGCATATGAAAGCATGGGCCTTACGCTAAACATCCGTAAGACAAAGGTCCACCACCAGCCTGTCCCCGCCGCACAGCACTGCCCCTCATCAAGATCCACAGTGCTGCCCTGGACAATGTGGACCATTTCCCATACCTCGGGAGCCTCTTATCAACAAAAGCCACCTGAGGAAGAGTGTTCGACGACCAGGCCGTCAAATCTACCACCAAGCTATAGTAACACCCGCCTTCCTGTATGGCTCAGCGGCATGGACCATGTACAGTAGACACCTCAAGTCGCTGGAGAAATACCACCAACGATACCTCCGCAAGATCCTACAAATCCCGAGAGGACAGACGCACCAACATTAGCGTCCTCAACCAGGCCAACATCCCCAGCATTGAAGCACTGACCACACTTGATCAGCTCCGCTGGGCAGGCCACGTTGTCTGCATGTCAGACACGAGACTCCCAAAGCAAACGCTCTACTCGGAACTCCTTCATGGCAAACGAGCCAAGGGTGGACAGAGGAAATGTTACAAGGACACCCTCAAAGCCTTCCTGATAAAGTGCCCACCGACACCTGGGAGTCCCTGGCCAAAGACTTCCCTGAATGGAGGAAGTGCATCCAGGAGGGCGCTGAGCGCCTCGAGTCTCATCGTTGAGTGCATGCAGAAAACAAGCGCAGGCAGCGGAAGGAACACGCGGCAAACCAGACTCCCTTTCCCACCCTTTCCCTCAACGACTGTCTGTCCCATCTGTGGCAGGGACTGTGGCTCTCGTACTGGACTGTTCAGCCGCCTAAGGACTCATTCTAAGAATGGAAGCAAGTCTTCCTCGATTCCGAGGGACTGCCTATGATGATGATGATGAGTACTAGCAAATATAATGGGACTAAAGGCGGACAAGTAGCTTGCATCCTAGGGTCTTAAGAGAAGTGGCTGCAGAGATAGTGGGTGCATTGGTTGTAATCTACCAAAATTCCCTGGATTCTGGAGAGGTCCCAGCAGATTGGAAAACTGCAAATGTAATGCCCCTATTTAAAAAAGGAGGCAGGCAAAAAGCAGGAATCTATAGACCAGTTAGCCTAACATCTGTGGTTGGGAAAATGTTGGAATCTATTATTAAAGAAGCAGTAGCGGGACATTTGGAAAAGCATGATTCAATCAAGCAGAGTCAGCATGGTTTTATGAAAGGGAAATCACGTTTGACAAATTTTCTGCCGTTCTTTGAGGATGTAATGAATAGGGTGGATAACGGGAAACCAGTGGATGTAGTGTATTTGGATTTCCAGAAGGCACTCGATAAGGTGCCACATAAGAGGATACTACACAAGATAAAAGCTCACGGTGTTGGGGCTAATATATTAGCATGGATAGAGGATTGGCTAACAAACAGAAAACAGAGATTCGGGATAAATGGGTCATTTTCCTGTTGGCAAACAGTGACTAGTTGGGTGCCGCAGGGATTGGTGCTGGGGCCACAACTATTTACAATCTATATTATTGACTTGGATGACGGGACCGAGTGTAATGTAGCCAATTTTGCTGATGATACAAAGATGGGTGAGAAAGCAAATTCTGAGGAGGACACAAAAAATCTGCAAAGGGATATAGATAGATTAAAGAGTGGGCAAAAATTTGGCAGATGGAGTATAATGTGGGAAAATGTGAGGTTATCCACTTTGGCAGAAATAATAGAAAAGCAAATTATAATTTAAATGGAGAAAAACTGCAAAGTGCTGCAGTACAGTGACCTGGGGGTCCTTGTGCATGAAACACAAAATGTTGGTATGCAGGTACAGCAAGTAATCAGGAAGGCAAATGGAATGTTGGCCTTTATTGCAAGGGGATAGAGTATAAAAGCAGAGAAGTCCTGCTACAACTGTACAAGGTATTGGTGAGGCTACACCTGGAGTACTGTGTACAGTTTTGGTCTCCGTATTTAAGGAAGGATATATTTGCATTGGAGACTGTTCAGAGAAGATTCACTAGGTTGATTCCGGAGATGAGGGGCTTGACTTATGAGGATAGGTTGAGTAGGTTGGGCCTATACATACTGGAGTTCAGAAGAATGAGATTGAAACTTATAAGATAATGAGGGGGCTCGACAAGGTGGATGCAGAGAGGATATTTCCACTCATAGGGGAAACTAAAACTAGAGGAAATAGTCTTAGAATAAGAGGCCGCCCATTTAAAACTGAGATGAGGAGAAATTTCTTCTGTCAGAGGGTTGTAAATCTGTGGAATTCACTGTCCCAGAGAGCTGTGGAGGCTGGGTCATTGAATATATTTAAGGCGGAGATTTTTGAGTGATAAGGGAGTAAAAGGTTATGGGGAGTGGACAGGGAAGTGGAGCTGAGTCCATGATCAGATCAGCCATGATTTCATTGAATGCGGAGAGGCTCGAGGGGTCAAATGGCCTACTCCTGCTCCTATTTCTTATGTTCTTATATATCAATGCACTGGTCAGGTGGGCGGGACAGTGGCAAATGGAATTCAATCCGGATAAGTGTGAGGTAATGCATTTGGGGAGGTCTAACAAGGCAAGGGAATACACATTAAATGGTACGACACTGAAACGTGTAGAAGAACAAAGGGACCTTGGAGTGCAGGTCCGTAGATCCCTGAAGGTAGCAGGCCAGATAGATAAGGTTGTTAAGAAGGCATATTAGTCAAGGCATGGAATACAAGAGCAAGGAGATTACGCTTGAACTGTATAAATCACTGGTTCAGCCGCAGCTGCAGTACTGTGTGCAATTGGGGAGGTCTAACAAGGAGGAACTGAAGGAAATCCTTATTAGGCGGGAAATTGTGTTAGGGAAATTGATGGGATTGAAGGCCGATAAATCCCCAGGGCCTGATAGTCTGCATCCCAGAGTACTTAAGGAAGTGGCCCTAGAAATAGTGGATGCATTGGTGATCATTTTCCAACAATCTATTGACTCTGGATCAGTTCCTATGGACTGGAGGGGAGCTAATGTAACACCACTTTTTAAAAAAGGAGGAAGAGAGAAAATGGGTAATTATAGACCGGTTAGTCTGATATCAGTAGTGGGGAAAATGTTGAAATCAATTATTAAAGATGAAATAGCAGCGCATTTGGAAAGCAGTGACAGGATCGGTCCAAGTCAGCATGGATTTATGAAAGAGAAATCATGCTTGATAAATCTTCTGGAATTTTTTGAGGATGTAACTAGTAGAGTGGACAAGGGAGAACCAGTGGATGTGGTGTATTTGGACTTTCAAAAGGCTTTTGACAAGGTCCCACACAAGAGATTGGTGTGCAAAATTAAAGCACATGTTATTGGGGGTAATGTACTGACGTGGATAGAGAACTGATTGGCAGACAGGAAGCAGAGAGTTGGGATAAACGGGTCCTTTTCAGAATGGCAGGCAGTGACTAGTGGGGTGCCGCAGGGCTCAGTGCTGGGACCCCAGCTATTTAAAATATACATCAATGATTTAGATGAAGGAATTGAGTGTAATATCTCCAAGTTTGTAGATGACACTAAGCTGGGTGGTGATGTGAGCTGTGAGGAGGATGCTAAAAGACTGCAGGGTGATTTGGACAGGTTAGGTGAGTAGGCAAATGCATGGCAGATGCAGTATAATGTGGATAAATGTGAGGCTATCCACTTTGGTGGCAAAAACACAAAGGCAGAATATTATCTGAATGGCGGAAGATTAGGAAAAAGGGAGGTGCAACGAGACCTGGCTGTCATGGTACATCAGTCATTGAAAGTTGGCATGCTGGTACAGCAGGCAATGAAGAAGGCAAATAGTATGTTGGCCTTCATAGCTAGGGGATTTGAGTATAGAAGCAGGGCGGTCTTACTGCAGTTGTACAGGGCCTTGGTAAGGCCACACCTGGAATATTGTGTTCAATTTTGGTCTCCTAATCTGAGGAAGGACGTTCTTGCTATTGAGGGAGTGCAGCGAAGGTTCACCAGACTGATTCCCGGGATGGCAGGACTGACATATGAGGAGAGACTGGATTCACTGGAGTTTAGAAGGATGAGAGGGGATCTCATAGAAACATATAAAATTATGACGGAACTGGACAGGTTAGATGCAGGAAGAATGTTCCCGATGTTGGAGAAGTCCAGAACCAGGGGACACAGTCTAAGGATAAGGGGTAAGCCATTTAGGACTGAGATGAGGAGAAACTTCTTCACTCAGAGAGTTGTTAACCTGTGGAATTCTCTACCGCAGAGAGTTGTTGATGCTAGTTCATTGGATATATTCAAGAGGGAGTTAGATATTGCCCTTACGGCTAAAGGGATCAAGGAGTATGGTGCGAAAGCAGGAAAGGGGTACTGATGTGAATAATCAGCCATGATCTTACTGAATGATGGTGCAGGCTCGAATGGCCGAATGGCCTACTCCTGCACCTATTTTCTATGTTTCTATGTTTCTGGTCACCACATTACAGGAAAGATGTGATTGCACTGGAAAGGGTGCAGAGGAGATTTAGAAGAATGTTGCCTGGACTGGAGAATTTTGGCTATGAGGAAAGATTGGAGATGCTGGGTCTGTTTTCTTTGGAGGCTGAGGGGAGACCTGATTACGGTGAATAAAATTATGAGATGCCTGTTTCCCTTGCCAGAGGGGTCAACAACCAGGGGACATAGATTTAAAGTAATTGGGGGAGATTTAGAGGAGATATGAGGGGAAATTTGTTCATCTAGAGGGTGGTGGAGGTCTGGAACTCACTGCCTGAAAGGGTGGTAGAGGCAGAAACTCTCTCCACATTTAAAAAATACTTGGATTTGCACTTAAAGTGCCGTAACAATGGGGAAAAAAAGCTACGGACCAAGAGCTGGAAAGTGGATTATGCTGGATAGCTCTTGGTCGGCCGACGGGGACACGATGGGGCAAAATGGCCTCCTTCCATGCTGTAAATTTCTATGATTCTATGGTCTGTTAAAGGTATATCATCAATGAATACTACCAGTGCTTTGTTACTATTCATGGGTGTCAACAGTGCACCATACCCGAATGTTCTTCAAAGACCATTCTGAAATATGGTACAACTATTAAAAGGATAGCAATAAACCATTGTGTCATCAAGGGATGAAAAGCTGTTGCTGGAACGGCCAAGATTTCAGTTTCCCACTGCCACTGAATTGGATGAAGTCACTGAAGGAGACTGTTATGATCAAACACTAGCACTGCCCTTCTGCATGGTGCTTTAACACATGCTCAGTAAGATATATTTTGTGGTATCAAATTCATTACCTCCTTAAGACACATTACGTAATTGGAGCCATGAGGAGAAACTCAATTGTTGCTGAACATTAATTCGACCAGAATAAACAAAGTTACATTCAAAAGATAAGCAGAAACACATCATAAAGAAAGCCTTGCATTTCTGTAGCACCTTTCATAACCTCAGGATGTCCCAAAGTGTTTTACAGCCTGTGAAATATTTTATTCAACAATAGGCCGGAATTTTTACTGCTGCCGTGTGTGGGGGATTGGAGGTGGGTTGGTAGTAAAAGTTGGAAAAAAAGGAGCGCGTCAGGAACCCGCCATTATCCCGACGCCTCGCACCTTTAACTTGGGTGCGTTTGGCAGTGTGGGACGGAGCTGAACGGCAGAGGCTCTAACTTAGCTCATTAAAACCTTGTCGTCAGACACTTAACAGTGTTTTTAAGCAGACCTTTTGAATTTCACCGGATGACCACAGGAATCACACAGCTCGGGAACCACATCTCTCAACCTGAGGCAGAAGCTCAGTGGCCATTGATCCAGCTCATTACTGCAGAGCATGGGGAGCAGAATAAATACTCCTGCATGACACCCGCTTACTTGCCTCAGGGAAAGGCTCTTGCTGAATGCCTTTTGAGTACAGATTTAGGTGTCTACAGTTTGCAAGTCTTTTCTGTAACTTCGGAAGCCAGTCTCACCTCATTGCTACTAACTATCAGACCATTGACAGAATGCTTCTCTGATCTCTACTTGACCTGCCATCCATTACATGAGCATGGGTGCCGTTTATACTGTCTCCCCGTGGTCCCCAGAATCGGACCAACACCAGCAACAACACCACCAATCTTCTCCTCAACCACCTGATGCAGCACGGGACAGAGGGCATCAGCGCAGGGCTGCACTGCGCCGGAGGCAATACCCCCAACACAGGGTATACAGGCAGGGGGTGAGCTTCCTCAACATGACTGAGAAGCAGTGCCAAAGGAGGCTCAGGCTATCACACCAGGTCGTCGCAGATATTTGCATATTGCTGGAGCAAGACCTGCAGCCCAGAGGAGCAGGTGGACATGCCTTACCAGTGCCTGTCAAAGTCACCAGCGCCCTCAACTTCTTTGCCTCAGGCTCCTTCCAGGAATCTGCAGCAGACATTTGCAGCACCTTGCAGTTGGCCACCCACCGATGCATCACACAGGTCACCGATGCCTTGTTTTACAAGTCGGCCAATTATATCAACTTTGCCACTGACGATGGCAGAGTTACTGAGCTTTGCCGCTCTGGCTGGCTTCCCACGGGTGTAGGGCTTCATCTACTGCACTTGTGTGGCCATCAGGACACCCCCACATCACCCTGGAGTGGTTATCAACTGCAAGGGCTTCCACTCCCTCAATGTGCAGCTGGTCTGCAACCATCAGAAGATCATCGTGTGTGTGCGCCAAATTTCCTGGTAGCTGTCAATGACTCCTTCATCCTGTGCCAGTCCACCCTCCCTCAGCTCTTCGCTCCTCCAAACAGACTTTATATCTGGCTGCTTGGAGGCAAGGACTATCCACTGAAGACGTAGCTCATGGCACCCTTTAGCAGGCCAAATACTGAGGCCCCGGCGCACTATAATGAAAGCCACATGTACACCGGGTAAGGGAAGGCTGTGACTGCTTTTTTTTTTAATTCTAAAGCGGCTGGATAATGTAGATTATGACCAGCTCTTTCACCTTACGTAGAGCAGTAGAACCAGAGGTTAAAGGTATCCCGGGCCTCAGGTATCCTGCAGGTAAAAGGAGGTGAGTGGAACTGGCCCCATGAGGTAAGTGCCCTGATTGTACTGCTTGTGGGCCAGGAGGAGCAGGAGGGTTCCCCCTGACACACCAAGCTTCCCTCTATGCAATTGATTCCCTGAAATCGGCCGATTCCGCCCCCTCCCCCCCCCAACTCCCACCATGTTCGATTGGCCCCAAACCCCCTCCGGTGATGTCTGATACCACTCCACCTGCCCCCCGCCCCCCGGTTTCCAATTCATCCAAAATTGCCCTAACCACCCACTTCTGCAACGCTGAATTTACCTGACAGTCGCTCCCCAGATACAGATAGACTGCCAATCTGACTGGCTGTCGGGCGGGAAACCTGTTGAAAAGATTTAAAAGATGTCCTGTCATTAAATTCGGCAGGACCTGTAGGAAGCCCTTATTTCCAGGTTTCCCATTGAAAATCCTGCCCCAACCCAACTCTCTTCCCGGCTCTGAATAAATATCACGGCCAATATTTCAGCGGGCAAGTGGTGAATCAATGGAACAGGCTCCCTAGGAAAGCAATTAGCCTTGATTCATTTAAATGCAAATTACATAGGTTTCTTTCAGAAAATAATATTTTGAGATACAATGAGACATGAAATCTGATAAGTATAGCTTGTTTGAGAGAAACAGTTTCCCGAAGCCTTTCACCATTGGGGTTGTCCTCGCCTCATGTCTGAATCTGTTGGAGACTAATTGATAGAGATTGATTGAAATGATTAGCCATCAACTCCATTATTATTGTAGCATGCAAATACCAGGATGGTAGAAGGTGAACAAAATGTATTTTTTTGTGCAGCAATTGCTATGTTCTATGTTCCTATGTCTTCAACAGACTTGCGCTTTATACTGAATTAAAAATTATTGGAGGGTGGGGGGAGTAAAGAAATGTTTGGCAGAAAAGATGAAACTAAGTTTCTTGGGAATACCATGAGTAATGGAAGATAGGTGGGAGCTACCTAAGGGGACCAAGAAAGCTGATAAATAAAGAAGAATTAAGGGTAGCAACGGTTGGTTGGCCATGAAGAAACTGTTGTTACATTTTTGAGTAGTTAAACTAATTCTATTTGTGGGGGGGGGGATTCCAGCATCCCAGCCCACTCTTAAAAGGTAATCCCTCACTCCCTATGATTTGTCATGTACCTTTACCTCTCCAATTGACTGTAAAATGGCAGATGTGTCAAACCTGAATCCACGTTGATAATGAAGTTGGAGCTCTGCTGGAGGGTAAATATTCTCCACAAAACAACCAGTGGGGATCCCGCACTAACACAGGGGCGAGGAGCCAAAGGGTCTCCTACTGTACCAACATTTCAATGGAAAAACGCGAGAAGCTTGATAACCGAGACACAAAATCCACCATTGTTCACAGAACAGTGTTTACAAATCTAAGTTATACAGTAAAAAATTGGCAATATGATCATTTACAGCTCAAACTGCAATTCAGTCCCATTACAAAACTAAAGTCACGTAACGTGACAAAACCAATAAGTGTTAAGGCGTACATTTGAGGAACTGACGGTCCCACAATGTAGATTTTATTAGCAAATATAATATAAAACATGATTTATATGTACCACACACAGATAAGACTGAACTGGTCACTTACCGCTCTCTGTTAAAAACAATAAAATCCTTCTGGACTGTGTCTAGATGCTGCTGAAGGTGTCCGTTCTTCAGATGTTAGTAGATGATGAAAATATAAAAAAAACACACTGTAATGAATTATACTTCATTATTTGTCTCTCTCAGTATTAAAGGCCACGAGAAAACCCAGATATGAATTGGCTAGGATAGACTGGCGAATGATACTTAAAGGGTTGACGATGGATAGGCAATGGCAGACATTTAAAGATCACATGGATGAACAAAACAATTGTACATTCCTGTCTGGCGTAAAAATAAAATGGGGAAGGTAGCTCAACCGTGGCTAACAAGGGAAATTAGGGATAGTGTTAAATCTAAGGAAGAGGCATATAAATTGGGCAGAAAAAGCAGCAAGCCTGAGGACTGGGAGAAATTTAGAATTCAGCAGAGGAGGACAAAGGGTTTAATTCGGAGGGGGAAAATAGAGTATGAGAGTAAGCTTGCAGGGAACATAAAAAACTGACTGCAAAAGTTTCTATAGATATGTGAAGAGAAAAAGATTAGTCAAGACTAATGTAGGTCCCTTGCAGTCAGAATCAGGTGAATTCATAATGGGGAACAAGGAAATGGCAGAACAATTGAACAAATATTTTGGTTCTGTCTTCACGAAGGAAGACACAAATAACCTCCCGAAAATGCTAGGGGACCGAGGGTCTAGAGAGAAAGAGGAACTGAGGGAACTGAGGGAAATCCTTATTGGTCAGGAAATTATGTTAGGGAAATTGATGAGATTGAAGGCCAATAAATCCCCAGGGCCTGATAGTCTGTATCCCAGAGTATATAAGGAAGTGGCCCTAGAAATAGTGGATGCATTGGTGGTCATCTTCCAACATTCCATGGACTTTGGATCGGTTCCTATGGATTGGAGGGTAGCTAATGTAACCCCACTTTTTAAAAAAGGAGGGAGAGAGAAAACGGTTAATTATAGACCGGTTAGCCTGACATCAGTAGTGGGGAAAATGCTGGAATCAATCATTCAAGATGTAATAGCACCCCTTTGTTGGTTGTGACTTCAGGGACCTCGATCCTAAGCTCTAGAATTCCCTCCCTGAACCTCCCCGCCTCTCCAACACTCTATCCTCTTTTAAAATCTACCTCTGTGACCAACCTGTCCTAATGTCTCCTTCTTTGGCTCGGTTAACAGTTTTTGTCTGTTTACGCTCCTTGGGATGTTTTACTACGTTAAAGGTGCTATATCAATGCAAGTTATCTCATCAATGGTGCTGGGGCGGGGAGGACATTAAGATGTACACCAATCAATACACAGCAAGTCAATAGGTCGCTATTAAAAGAGTGAAGGTAACTTTATTTCTGAATGGACTTAGTTCACACTATTTTATTGCAGTTTCTTCTGAGGGGCACTCCCATGTGAATGAGCATTTTCAATCCTGCGGTAAAGGGAGCACTGTCAGAGTGAAGTGCTCTGAGTCAGAAGGTAGTGGGTTCAAGTCCCACTCCAGAGACTTGAGCACAAAAATCTAGGCTGACACTCCAGTGCAGTGCTGAGAGAGTGCTGCACTGTCGGAGGTGCCGTCTTTCAGATGAGACATTAAACCGTCTGCCCTCTCAAGTGGAAGTAAATGATCCCATGGCACTATTGCGAAGAAGAGCAGGGGAGTTATCCCCAGTGTCCTGGCCAATATTTATCCCTCAATCAACATAACAAAAACAGATGATCTGGTCATTATCACATTGCTATTTATGGGAGCTTGCTGTGCACAAATTGGTTGCCGTGTTTCCCACATAACAACAGTGACTACACTCCAAAAATACTTCATTGAGTAAAAAGTGCTTTGAGACGTCCGGTGGTCATGAAAGGCGCTATATAAATGCAAGTCTTTCTTTAAACCAAGTCCATTCAGGAGCAAAGTTATAGCTGCATATAGTGACCCCGCTAGCCCCGGCCAGAATGGAGATGACCGGTTAATTCCCCCGTCAATCATGCCTGGAGTAAGTAACTGGGATTGATTTTATGCACCTATGTAACTATCCCCCACTCACTCCATTTTGCTGCAGAAATAATCATACTGTTCTTGGGAGACTATCTGCTGTAGTTTGGTTATGACTTCGGTAAATTAAAATCACAAGTCCTGCCCCATCACCAACTCATTGGCTGACATAGTGGCGTCCATATTCACTCCATAAAAGATAATGGCCCTGAAATTTCAGTCAGAGGCTTCTTTTGGATGACCGCTTCCGATCGGAAAATTTTCCGAAAGTACCTGGTGGTCCGGGAGGAGCCTGTGATTCCGGTGGGGAGGCCTTCTCTTCCCGCACTGCGAAGCGCGCTCCTGTCCTGTCCTGCAGGTTCCCACGCAGAAGGTGCAGTCATGCCAATCAGGTACAGTATTCTCAATTAATAGCAATGGGAACTCTGTATCTACGAGTTCTCATTGCTATTAATTGAGAAAAAACACACAATAACACCAAATAAAAAATAAAAAACACACCTCACATAATTAAAATAATTGAAATTAAAGTTAATAAATACTAGAGAAAATGTTTTTCCGAGTTTAAAATTTTTTTTTTTAATTATGGTTTAAAATAAATTTAATGCAATGGGCAGGGTTTTTAAAATTCAACGTGTTTTTTTATTTTATTTTTTAAGTGTGTTTTAAAACTCTTACGCCTGTAAAAGTAGGCTATGCACCTGCTTTTATCAGGCGCAAGAGTTTTCAGGACATTTGCTGGGCAAGAGATGGGTAAATCCCGCAATCTTGCCCTTGCAAATGTCCTCGCTCCCGAGATGTGGAGAATCTGTCAAACTGGAGCTTAACAGATTGGAAAAGCTGGTTTTCAGCGCATGCGCACTGTGATGCCTTCCCAGATCCGTAGACACTCCGTACTGACCAGGGGAGGCCGGGATTTCTGCGTCATCAGGTAAATAAAAGTAAATGCAGGGAACAGAGTTCACCTTTTTAAGGAATACATGTTTTGAGCTGTGTGATTTCACACACCCACATGAAATTCCTCTGGCTGCTGTTTTGGTGGTGCCATCAAGTCGTTTCCTTCAAGGCTAATGCTTCTGTTAAAATAACAGAGATTTTCATAACAAAACATAAATATTACTAGCATTGCAATGCAATGCAATCCATAAGGTCAATGAGATGCAATGAAACTGAACTAAGATGATGTGATATAAGCAGCACTTAATCAGCTGTTAATCTGCTCACTTAATACCCTTTACATATAATAACAGCACCCTATAAACCCATCAAGTTACTGGTGAGTGCATTGAGTGACAGGCTTTTTATTCTGACAGGGTAATCTTTCTCATGCAACATTGCACTGCGCAATTTCAATTTGTGAATTTAGTTTGTAATTTTTGCTGCGTAAAAATTATACTTTTACTGTTTGCTGAAAATTTTGGAAATAGACGAGCCTTTTTGATTGACATACAAAAATAAACATTTCAGAATTCACTCTAAGCCATGGTGCCTTTTAACAGAAGGTTGACAAGATCAGATAAAGAGTCACTTACTGGAATTTATTACACATGTCGCAATATAACACAATTAAACTTCATGAGGAAGGTTACCTTGTCAACAAAGAACTCAATGCGTTCACCAATAACTTGGTAGGTTTGTAGGGTGCTGTTAAGTGAGCAGATTGACAGCTGATTAAGTGCTGCTTATAGCACATCATCTTAGTTCAGTTTCATTACATCACATTTACCTTATGGATTAAAATGGCATTGTGTTACTCTTAATAATGAACACTGCAAAGCATTCTCATGAAATTCCTCTCTCTGCTATGTTAATGAGGTTTTAAACCATTAAATTGCATAGAATTTTACAGCACAGAAACAGGACATTCATTCCAACTGATCCAATCTCCTCCCACCATACTTTGCCTCACCCTATTAACATATCGCAAATGTAACGTCCCGATTTGAAAAACCGCAAATGTAAAGCCCCCTATCCGCAAATGTAAACCCCCTATTTAAAAAAGGAGGCAGACAGAAAGCAGGAAACAATAGACCAGTTAGCCTAACATCGGTCATTGGGAAAATGCTGGAGTCCATTATTAAGGATGCAGTAGCAGGTCATTTGGAAAAGCATAATTCAATCAAGCAGAGTCAGCATGGTTTTATGAAAGGGAAATCATGTTTGACAAATTTGCTGGAGTTCTTTGAGGATGTAACGAACAGGGTGAATAAGGGGGAACTAGTGGATGTGGTGTATTTGGATTTCCAGAAGGGACTTGATCAGGTGCAATAAAAGTTTACTGCATAAGATAAAAGTTCACGGGGTTGGGGTAATATATTAGCATGGATAGAGGATTGGCCGACGAACAGAAAACAGAGAGTCGGGATAAATGCGTCATTTTCCGGTTGACAAACAGTAACTAGTGGGGTGCCACAGCGATCGGTGCTGGGGCCTCAACTATTTACAATCTATATTAATGACATGGGGCACTTAGAAAATCATAGTATGAATAGCAGAGTCAACATACTTTTATGAAAGGGAAATTGACAATTTTTTGTGTTTTTTGAGGATGTAACTAGCAGGGTAGTTAAAGGAGTACCAATGGATGTCGTATATTTGGATTTTCACAAGGCATTCGATAAGTTGCCACATGAAAGATTGTTACACAAGCTAAGGACTCATGGGGTTGGGGGTAATAATATTAGCATGGATTGAGGATTGGTTAAAGGACACAAAACAGAGAGTAGGAATAAACGGGTCATTTTCAGGTTGGAATGCTGTTACTAGTGAGGTGCCACAAGGATCAGTGCTGGGGCCTCAGCTATTTACAATCTATATTAATGACTTAGACGTAGGGACCAAGTGTAATGTATCCAAGTTTGCTGATGATACAAAGCTAGTGGGACAGTAAGCTGTGAGGAGGATATAAAGGTTCTGAAATTGTCCCTTTCCTGAAGGCCTCTGAACACCAGAAAGAGGTGGCCAGGCTGCGGAGTGAATGGCCGCCGACTTTTCGTGAAATGGTCGCCATTATCAAAATTCCGCTGCTCCGGTATCCCCGGCGGTGACCCGCTCCCCCCTACTGCCCCACTGCTGCCGATCCATGTTAAGTGTGTCATCACATGCACACCGCCGATATACCCCCCGCCCCCGATAGCGAAATTCCGGTGTGAAAATCTTGGGCCCGTCTAGCGGTGTCAAAACAAGGTTTTTTGCGGTTGTCCAGTGAGACTGAGGCCTTCTGCAATGGCAGTGCGGCTCCCCTTAAAGGGGAGGACATACTGCCGCCGGGTTTTTTTTCACGGCTGACTACAATGTTGGCCCGACAATTATGCCCCCGGGTTCGGCTTGGCCGCCAACAGGCAGCCTGGCACCCGCTCTTGGGTGCCAGGCCGCTGGCCCGACCGAAACCCTCCCTGGTGGCCCAGTGGACCGAAGTTTAAAGATTGCGCAGACTCTCCCCTTTAAGTGAAGGAGAAAGCCGTGGTGATGCGGTGCCGCGATGATGTCATCGCAGTGGTCACTCCGCACCCAACTTCCGCCCCTCTAGTGTTGCCACCGCCCCCATTAAGAGTGAGTTCCGGATCCGCTGAAAAAAAAAGAGCAGAATTTCGCTCAAGAGGCGACCTCAACCACTGCGGCGGTAAAAACCATAGAAACAGGGTGGGAGCGCCCCATTTCGGGCGGGGGGGCAATTTCCCCCCAAAGAGTTTGAAAAGGGATATGGACAAGTTAAGTTAGTGGGCAAGAAGGTGGCAGATGGAGTGCAATGTGAGGCAGTATGAGGTTATTCATTTTGGTAGGCAGAATAGAAAAACAGAATATTTTTTAAATGGTGGGAAACTATTAAATGTTGGTGTTCAGAGAGATTTAGGTGTCCTTGTACACCAAACACAGAAAACTAAGCTGCTGGTACAGTAAGCAATTAGGAAGGCAAATTGTATGTTACCTTTATTACAAGGGGGTTGGAGTCCAAGAGTAAGGGGGGGCCAAAATTGAGTCCCGCCCCAAAGGGGCGCACCTACTGTTTTTGAAAGTTTCTCTCCGCCCCAGTCAATGGGGCAGAGATACCAGAGAAATTCACATCTTTGAACTTGTTTTGGCTCCGGGTGGTGTTCCGGTCAGCTGTGGGGCAGATCAGCCGCCCTGACCAGTCATCAGTGCCGCACTGACATGTCACAACATCCCTCCCCTTCAGTTAAAGGGGAGGGCCGCTGTGACCTCTGCAGCCACTTCAGTGGCAAATACTGGGTCACCGGGGATGGTTTCGGCTGGGACAGCGACCTGCCACCCAAGAGGCACTCGACAGTCGGCTGACAAAAAAAACATGGAGTCGCCGGCTGTGCCACCTCCCTTTTAAGGGTAGCCATGCCACCAAGCCACAGCAAGGGTACTGTCAGTAAAAGCTGTCAGTGGCACCAACCAGTGGCAGTGCTGCTCCCGTGGGGCAATTTTCAAAAGCGGCAAATTGCCTCGGGTCAATTTGCGAAGGGATGGCCGCCAGTCGGTAAGGGGTCGGTGCGTGCACACCGCGGTGAGAAAACGGGCTGAGCGGTCCTCTACACCACTCCAAAACTGAGCAAGGGCAATTCCTAAAATGGCGGCCCCTCCGCGGTGAGCAATCCGCATCGACCTGTGGCCTCCGCTTTCAGGCGGCCACAGGCCTTATAGAAAGGGGCAACTTCAGCCCCAGGAAGTCTTGCTGCAATTGGACAGGGCTTTGGTGAGACTACTGTGTACAGTTTTGGTCTCTGTACCCAAGGAAGGGTATACATGCCTTAGAGGCAGTGCAACAAAGGTTCACTAGATTGATTCCTGGGATCAGAAGGTTGTCCTATGAGGAGGGATTGTGTAAAATGGGTCTATACCCTCTGAAACATACAAGATTCTGAGAGGTCAAAAGCAAAATACTGCGGATGCTGGAATCTGGAATAAAAACAGAAAATGCTGGAAATCTCAGTGTGTCAAGATTCTGAGAGGGTTTGTCAGGATAGATGTTGAGAGGTTGTTTCTCATGGACTAGGGAGCATAGTTTCAGGATAAGGGATCAGCCATTTAGCACTGAGATGAGGAGAAATTTCTTCACTCAGAGAGTCGTGAATCTTTAGAATTCTCTACCCCAGAGGGCTGTGAATGCTGAGTTATTGATTGCATTCAAGACAGAGATCACGAGATGTTTGGACTCCAGGGGAATCAAGGGATTATGGGGATCGAGCGGGAATTTTAGTTGAGGTCGATGATCAGCCATGATCTTATTGAATGGTGGAGCAAGCTCGAAGGGTCGTCTGGCCTACTCCTGCCTCTAATTCTTACATTCTTATATACAGGTTGGGGAGAAGGGTGATTCAGAATAACTCAACAGCCCAGTCATTAATAAGACTTGAGCCAAGCTACAAAATTTTAAATTTTGGAAGTTCGATGAGTGTACCATTTGTACATTATTAATAGTATTAAAAGTCGAGCACACTGAATTAAAAAAAATCTGGAATAAAAAGCTAGTATCGGTAATGGTGACCATGGGCTGAATTTTCGCCACCATTCTGCGCCGTTTTTTTGGCGAATGATACTTTTTTTTGGAGCAGACTAAAATCTGCAAGTTTCACCAAAGTTTCTGCAGCATTCTAAAGAAGGTACGTCTGATTTTTTTTTAGTTCCCGATTTTTTTACGTCACTGGGGGCGGAACCTGCCGGGTGCACCACTTCTGGCTATTTATGGTTTGCCCAGGGGTCGGGGTTAGAAACACTGCATGTTTCAATTTCTCCAACTGCCCCCTCTCCAACCTCCAGCTCTCTCCTCCAACCTCCAGCTCTCTCCTCCAACCTCCAGCTCTCTCTCCTCCAACCTCCAGCCCTCTCCTCCAACCTCCAACTCTCTCCCCTCCAACCTCCAACTCTCTCCCCTCCAACCTCCAGCTCTCTCCTCCAACCTCCAGCTCTCTCTCCTCCAACCTCCAACCCTCTCCTCCAACCTCCAGCTCTCTCCTCCAACCTCCAGCTCTCTCTCCTCCAACCTCCAACCCTCTCCTCCAACCTCCAACTCTCTCCCCTCCAACCTCCAACTCTCTCCCCTCCAACCTCCAACCCTCTCCTCCAACCTCCAACTCTCTCCCCTCCAACCTCCAACTCTCTCCCCTCCAACCTCCAGCTCTCTCCTCCAAACTCCAACCCTCTCCCCTCCAACCTCCAACTCTCTCCTCCAACCTCCAGCTCTCTCCCCTCCAACCTCCAGCTCTCTCCCCTCCAACCTCCAGCTCTCTCCCCTCCAACCTCCAACCCTCTCCCCTCCAACCTCCAACTCTCTCCTCCAACCTCCAACCCTCTCCTCTCCAACCTCCAACTCTCTCCCCTCCAACCTCCAACTCTCTCCTCCAACCTCCAACCCTCTCCTCCAACCTCCAACTCTCTCCCCTCCAACCTCCAACTCTCTCCCCTCCAACCTCCAACTCTCTCCTCCAACCTCCAACCCTCTCCTCCAACCTCCAACCCTCTCCCCTCCAACCTCCAACCCTCTCCTCCAACCTCCAACTCTCTCCCCTCCAACCTCCAACTCTCTCCTCCAACCTCCAGCTCTCTCCCCTCCAACCTCCAGCTCTCTCCCCTCCAACCTCCAGCTCTCTCCCCTCCAACCTCCAACCCTCTCCCCTCCAACCTCCAAATCTCTCCTCCAACCTCCAACCCTCTCCTCTCCAACCTCCAACTCTCTCCCCTCCAACCTCCAACCCTCTCCTCCAACCTCCAACTCTCTCCCCTCCAACCTCCAACCCTCTCCTCCAACCTCCAACTCTCTCCCCTCCAACCTCCAACTCTCTCCTCCAACCTCCAACCCTCTCCTCCAACCTCCAACCCTCTCCCCTCCAACCTCCAACCCTCTCCTCCAACCTCCAACCCTCTCCCCTCCAACCTCCAACTCTCTCCCCTCCAACCTCTAACCCTCTCCCCTCCAACCTCCAACCCTCTCCCCTCCAACCTCCAGCTCTCTCCTCCAACCTCCAACTCTCTCCCCTCCAACCTCCAACCCTCTCCCCTCAAACCTCCAGCTCTCTCCTCCAACCTCCAACTCTCTCCCCTCCAACCTCCAACCCTCTCCCCTCCAACCTCCAACTCTCTCCTCCAACCTCCAACTCTCTCCCCTCCAACCTCCAGCTCTCTCCCCTCCAACCTCCAACTCTCTCCCCTCCAACCTCCAACCCTCTCCCCTCCAACCTCCAGCTCTCTCCTCCAACCTCCAGCTCTCTCCTCCAACCTCCAACTCTCTCCTCTCCAACCTCCAGCTCTCTCCTCCAACCTCCAACTCTCTCCCCTCCAACCTCCAACTCTCTCCCCTCCAACCTCCAACTCTCTCCCCTCCAACCTCCAACTGTCTCCCCTCCAACCTCCAGCTCTCCCCTCCAACCTCCAACTCTCTCCCCTCCAACCTCCAACTCTCTCCTCTCCAACCTCCAACTCTCTCCTCTCCAACCTCCAGCTCTCTCCTCCAACCTCCAACTCTCTCCTCTCCAATCTCCAGCTCGCTCCCCTCCAACCTCCAGCTCTCTCTCCTCCAACCTCCAACTCTCTCCTCTCCAACCTCCAACTCTCTCCTCCAACCTCCAGCTCTCTCCCCTCCAACCTCCAACCCTCTCCCCTCCAACCTCCAGCTCTCTCCCCTCCAACCTCCAACTCTCTCCTCTCCAACCTCCAGCTCTCTCTCCTCCAACCTCCAACTCTCTCTCCTCCAACCTCCAACTCTCTCCCCTCCAACCTCCAACTCACTCCTCTCCAACCTCCAACCTCCAGCTCTCTCTCCTCCAACCTCCAACTCTCTCCCCTCCAACCTCCAACTCTCTCCTCTCCAACCTCCAACTCTCTCCCCTCCAACCTCCAGCTCTCTCCTCTCCAACCTCCAACTCTCTCCTCTCCAACCTCCAGCTCTCTCTCCTCCAACCTCCAACCCTCTCCCCTCCAACCCTCTCTCCTCCAACCTCCAGCTCTCTCTCCTCCAACCTCCAACTCTCTCCCCTCCAACCTCCAACCCTCTCCCCTCCAACCTCCAGCTCTCTCCCCTCCAACCTCCAACCCTCTCCCCTCCAACCTCCAACTCTCTCCCCTCCAACCTCCAACCCTCTCCCCTCCAACCTCCAGCTCTCTCTCCTCCAACCTCCAACTCTCTCCCCTCCAACCTCCAACCCTCTCCCCTCCAACCTCCAACTCTCTCCTCTCCAACCTCCAACTCTCTCCCCTCCAACCTCCAACCCTCTCCCCTCCAACCTCCAGCTCTCTCCCCTCCAACATCCAACCCTCTCCCCTCCAACCTCCAACTCTCTCCTCTCCAACCTCCAACTCTCTCCCCTCCAACCTCCAACCCTCTCCCCTCCAACCTCCAACTCTCTCCCCTCCAACCTCCAACCCTCTCCCCTCCAACCTCCAGCTCTCTCCTCTCCAACCTCCAACTCTCTCCCCTCCAACCTCCAACTCTCTCCCCTCCAACCTCCAACCCTCTCCCCTCCAACCTCCAACTCTCTCCTCTCCAACCTCCAGCTCTCTCTCCTCCAACCTCCAACTCTCTCCCCTCCAACCTCCAACTCTCTCCTCTCCAACCTCCAACTCTCTCCCCTCCAACCTCCAACTCTCTCCTCTCCAACCTCCAGCTCTCTCTCCTCCAACCTCCAACTCTCTCCCCTCCAACCTCCAACTCTCTCCTCTCCAACCTCCAACTTTCTCCTCTCCAACCTCCAACTCTCTCCTCTCCAACCTCCAACTCTCTCCCCTCCAACCTCCAACTCTCTCCTCTCCAACCTCCAACTCTCTCTCCTCCAACCTCCAACTCTCTCCTCTCCAACCTCCAGCTCTCTCCCCTCCAACCTCCAACTCTCTCCTCTCCAACCCTCTCCCCTCCAACCTCCAACTCTCTCCCCTCCAACCTCCAACTCTGTCCTCTGTAACCCCCAACTCTCTCCCCTCCAACCTCCAACTCTCTCCCCTCCAACCTCCAACTCTCTCCTCTCCAACCTCCAACTCTCTCCCCTCCAACCCTCTCCCCTCTAACCTCCAATTCTCTCCCCTCCAACCTCCAACTCTCTCCTCTCAAAAGCCAACTTTGTCCTCTCAAATGCCACCTTTCTGCTCTCTCCTCTCCCCTCTCACACTCAAAGGTGGAATAAAGTGGTGTGTCTTTATGCGCATGCATAAGTGACAGTACTTCCGAAGAGAAAATCTACCAAAAAAAACGCAAAGTCTCACGCATGCGGATTGGAGGCTCTCCGAAGAGCGCCTAGTGGAGAGGCCTCCAACTGCCGCACACTGATGACGCCGGCAGCTCTCTCCCACTCCCCCCGGCGACTGCTGCTGTCTGTCGCTGTCGCCCACACAACGGAACTGAAAGCGGCTCCTGATGGGACCCAGCGGCAGTGGGTGGCAAAAAGGCAGGTGCCGCCCGGGGGCTGCTGACAAATGGGCGGCGACCAAATTCGGCCCCGGAGTTTTTAAGAACATAGCATGCTTCCCTTCAAAAGGTCAGGTTGGGCCGAATAGCCTGTTTCTGTGCCGTCTCTTTTAAGGGAAAAGTAAACATACATTTGAAGCAAAGGACTGTGGTGTGAGAACATGGCAATGGGATTCGTTTCGGATTCCTCCAGCAAAGATCCAGCACAGACACGAGAGGTCGAATGGCCACCTTCTCTTCTATCTATGTTTATGTTGAGTCGATTCCTCCTTTCCATGGAGAAAAGAGTGAAAATTTTGTGGCCGAAATTGCACCCTGACTGAAAGTAGGCACACCTACTTTCTGAAGATTTTTCTCTGCCCAATCCATGGGGCGGAGAGTAGAGCGATACTCAGGACGTGAAAATTCTTTTTATCTCTGGGCGGTGTTCTGGTCGGCTGTGATGCGGAAGTGCGTGTGGAGCGGGTCGGACGGTGGTATGTTTCAGCAGCGTAGCACGGACGATCCACATCGCGCTGATGTATCGCAACGTCCTTCCCCTTCAGTTAAAGGGGAGGACCGCTGCGAACTCTGCAGCCACATTAGTAGCAATCATTGGGCCACCAGGGAAGGTTGTGGCTGGGCCAGCGGCCTGGTACCCAAGAGGAGGTGCCGAGCTACCTGGTGGCGGCCTGGCCGAACCCGTAGCCACCATTGCCGGGCCGACTTCACAGTCGGTAAGGGCGGACGTGCCGTCCAGGGGCACACAGCTTTCCGCCGGGGAATTCTGCCGGGGGCACCAACCGTGGACGGCGCCGCTCCCGCAGGGCAATTTCCCATGGGGGTCAGAAAGGGGGTCGCCGCTGGTCAGTGTGGGCCCAGCATGCCCGACGGGGCGGGAAAATAGGTGGTACGGAAACCCGTTCCCACCGCTCCTGGCCCAGGGGCAATATAGGGCGGGTCGTCCTCTTAGAAGTGGTAATTAATACGTCCTTACTATACAGTATAAATGCACACGAGGGCCATGCTTGAGAGAAGGTCAGTCTGTGACCTGTCCTTTATTTCATAGCACTCAAGTGCAGGAAGTGGGTGGAGCTTCCCCTTTTATATCTGAAGGTCTAGGTTAGGAGTGTCTCCCACAAGTTCACCACCTAGTGGTCATTGTTCTCAGTGTACAACTTAGGTCGGATTATACATGGGTTACAATGCTGGTTGAATACATGACATCACCTCCCCCCCCAAAGTCTTATTGGGATCACAGGTTGAGTCTCTCTGGTGGTTTATGCTCCCTTGTAGAGCGCCTGAGTTGGGGCTCCGGTTGTTGGGCGCTGGCCTGAGTGTCTGCTGTTTGCGGTGCCTCAGGCCTGTCCGGACTGCCCACAGTGACTGGGCTCTCCTCCCTTTGGTTCCTGTGTTCAGTCACCTGTGGTGGAGTGAACTCTACATTGTGTTCTTCCTCTGCTTATTCTATGGGGTTGCTGAACCTCCTTTTTGTTTGATCCACATGTTTGCGGCAGATTTGTCCATTGGTAAGTTTAACTACCAGAATCCTATTTCCCTCTTTGGCAACCACAGTGCCTGCGAGCCATTTGGGCCCTGCAACGTAGTTGAGGACAAAAACAGGATCATTTACATCAATACATCACGCCCTCGCATTCCTGTCATGGTAGTCATATTGTGACTGGCGCCTGCTCTCGACAATTTCTTTCATGGTGGGGTGTATCAGGGATAACCTGGTTTTGAGCGTCCTTTTTATTAGCAGCTCTGCGGGTGGAATCCCTGTAAGCGAGTGTGGTCGGGATCTGTAGGCCAACAGGAGGCTTGATAAGCGGCTTTGTAGGGAACCCCCTTGGATTCTGAGCATCCCCTGTTTGATTATCTGCACTGCGCGTTCTGCCTGGCCGTTTGAGGCCGGCTTGAACGGTGCCGTTCTAACATGGTTAATTCCATTGCCTGCCATGAAGTCCTGGAATTCAGTGCTTGTAAAGCTCGGGCCAAGATGTCCGGTAGACCGTGGGCGGCGAACATTGCCCGTAGGCTTTCTACCGTGGCAGAGGATGTGCTTGAATTTAAAATGTCACACTCGATCCATTTGGAGTAGGCGTCTACTACAACCAAAAATATTTTCCCCATGAAAGGACCTGCGTAGTCCACATGGATGCGTGACCAAGGCTTGGCGGGCCATGGCCAGGGGCTAAGGGGGGCTTCCCTGGGCGCATTGCCCAGCTGGGCACACGTGTTGCACCTGCGAACACAAAGTTCCAGATCTGCGTCTATCCCTGGCCACCAAACGTGTGACCTGGCAATTGCCTTCATCGTGACAATGCCCGGGTGCCCATTGTGGAGTTCTCCGATGAACACCTCTCTGCCCATCTGGGGCATGACTACGCGGTTTCCCCACAGTAGGCAATCGGCCTGAATCGAGAGTTCATCCTTGCGCCTGTGAAATGGTTTAAATTTCTCAGGGAATGCCCTGTACGTGGCTGCCCAGTCCCCATTCAGGACACATTTCTTGACTAGATACAATAGCGGGTCTCTATTTGTCCAGACTTTAATCTGACGGGCTGTCACGGGTGAGCCTTCGCTTCCGAAAGCTTCAACAGCCATGACAGCTCAGTAGCATGCTCAGTAGCCCCCGCATGCTCGGTGGCTAGTGGGAGCCTGTTGAATGCATCGGCGCAGTTTTCGTGTGCCCGGTCTGTGCCGAATTGTGTAGTCATAGGCGGCTAACGTGAGTGCCCACCTCTGTATGCAGGCCGATGCGTTTGCATTTATGGCCTTGTTGTCGGCCAAAAGGGACGTTAGGGGTTTGTGATCTGTCTCCAGCTCAAATTTCCTGTCAAACAGGTAATGGTGCATTTTCTTTACCGCATATACACATGTGAGCGCCTCCTTTTCTACCATCCCGTAGCCCCTTTCTGCCTGGGACAGACTTCTGGAGGCATAAGCTACCGGCTGTAACTGACCCTTGGCATTGATATGCTGCAACACACACCCGACACCATAGGACGACGCATCGCACGTTAACACAAGTTTCTTACATGGGTCATATAGCGTTAACAGATTGTTGGAACATAACAATTTGCGTGCTCTATTAAAAGCCCTTTCCTGGCTGTCCCCCCAGACCCATTCATGACCTTTGCGTAGGAGCACGTGTAGCGGCTCTAGCAGCGTGCTCAATTTGGGAAGAAAGTTTCCAAAATAGTTCAGGAGCCCCAGGAATGAACATCGAGTTACGGGGTCTGGGTGCTCTTTGGATCGCTTCCGTCTTGGACGCAGTAGGGCTGATCCCGTCTGCTGCTACCCTCATCCCCAGGAATTCTACCTCTGGAGCTAGGAAGACGCACTTCGCCTTTTTCAGTCGCAGACCTACCCGGTCCAGTCTGCGTAGCACCTCCTCCAGGTTGTGGAGGTGTTCTTCAGTATCGTAACCCGTAATGAGGATGTCGTCCTGAAAAACCACCATCCCTGGAATCGACTTGAGGAGGCTTTCCATATTTCGTTGGAAGATCGCGGCGGCCGAGCGAATCCCGAACGGACATCTGTTGTACTCAAACAACCCCTTGTGTGTCATGATGGTGGTCAGCTTCTTCGACTCACTCGCCAGCTCCTGGGTCATGTAAGCTGAGGTCAAGTCCACTTTTGAAAAAAGTTTGCCACCGGATAGCGTTGCAAAGAGGTCCTCCGCTCTCGGTAGCGGGTACTGGTCTTGGAGTGACACCCGATTGATGGTGGCCTTGTAATCGCCACATATCCTGACCGACCCATCCGCCTTGAGCACCGGCACAATCGGGCTCGCCCAGTCACTGAATTCGACTGGCGAGATGATGCCTTCCCTCAGCAGGCGGTCCAATTCGCCTTCTATCTTTTCCCGCATCACGTACGGCACCACTCTGGCCTTGTGGTGTACTGGCCTGGCATCTGGGTTTATGTGAATCACTACCTTGGCCCCCATGAAAGTGCCAATGCCGGGTTGAAATAATGAGTCAAATTTGTCCAGGACCTGTGAGCATGATACTCGCTCCACAGAGGAAATTGCATTGACATCGCTCCATTTCCAGTTCATGACAACAAGCCAACTCCTCCCCAGTAGTGCGGGACCATCCCCTGGGACAATCCAGAGTGGCAGTCTGTTCTCCGAATCTTTGTGGGTCACGACTACCGTGGCGCTGCCTAGCACCGGAATGATCTGCTTTGTGTAAGTCCGTAGCTGTGTGTCAATCGGCGATAATTTTGGCCTCCTGGCCTTGGACGCCCACAACTTTTCAAACTGTTTGATACCCATCAGGGACTGGCTGGCCCCCATATCTAGCTCCATTGATACTGGGATGCCACTGAGGAGCACTTTCATCATTATCGGTGGCGTCCTGGTATATGAACTGTATATGTGCTCCACATGAACTCGCTGAACTTCAGCTTCCAGCGATTTTCCCCAGTGTTCATTTCTGCAATTTCTGCAGGTATTTTGCTCACCTCTGCAAACTCCGGCTGAGTGTGTGCCTCCATGCCTCCAGCATGAGCTGCGGTTTGAAACAAAAGGTCCCTTGCCAGTCGATCGTCCCTGACTGCCCCTGTTATTGCTAGTGGCCATGTTCTCGTGGTTTAAATCCCATCCTCGTCGCCATTAATACGTCCTTACTATACAGTATAAATGCACACGAGGCCCATGCTTGAGAGAAGGTCAGTCTGTGACCTGTCCTTAATTTCATAGCACGCAAGTGCAGGAAGTGGGTGGAGCTTCCCCTTTTATATCTGAAGGTCTAGGTTAGGAGTTTCTCCCACAAGTTCACCACCTAGTGGTCATTGTTCTCAGTGTACAACTTAGGTCGGATTATACATGGGTTACAATGCTGGTTGAATACATGACAGTAATGAAGCTTAAAGACAGAGGCAATTTCGGCCCCTTTGTCTTTTGCAAAGACTGTGCTCGTCACATGCTCGATACACACGCTGCCAGCAGAATGGCTGATCTGGCAGATGTTCCACTGCAGCGGCTAGAAAGGACCTTCCAGTATGAAGGCTAAGCACTGTGGTCACCATCCGTACTGCATCTCCGTGATGGTCTCTCTTGCGATGAGGAAGCAGAAAAGCCTTCTGGCATGTCCAGGTAAGTGCGGTGGGGTCTGTAACTCTCACTCAAGTTTCATTGACAGGTAGCCTGGTGTAAGGCTCACAACTCTCGCGTTGGGAGTTGAATGCTCAGATTTTGGGGGGGTGATTCTTAGCCCCCCCCCCATTAACAGCGGAGAAAGTCGTCTGAGGGGTAAACCTCATTTGTTTTGAAAATATTCCCTGTGGAACCCGACATCTCCTCCGTATAGCAGTGAAACAAAGTTAATTTATGTAATAGCGTTGACGTCAGAGGAGGGGCTATAATATAAAGAAGACAGCAGCTGATACCGAGACACGCCACACCCAACAAGATCAGTTTCCAAGTAGGCTCCAGAAACAAAGCACTTGTGGCTGTTAGTGAATGGGTGAATGTGTAGCCATTGTTCCGGCCTTGGTTAGGCTCCTTCCCTCTTCCCCTCATACAGGCAAGAAATGTTCTCCAATGCAAGGGGAGGATATGCAATTATAAACTTCAAGTCACAAATGCCACATCTGAGCAACTACGCACATGTAATCTCCCATCATGCACAGGTGCTTCTGTTGCGTCAGTCGACCCTGCCCGATCCTGTAATTCAGGGTACATCAGCTGTATGGCCCACCTGTACACATGCCTTGACCATCAGGAGAGCAAGCAATCACTCCCTGACACCAGTGGCAAAATCATCAGAGGTAGTCCCTCGAATCGAGGATGACTTGCTTCCACGTCAAAAAGTTCACAAATATTTCAATGAAGGACCTAAATTCCAGGTCCCGAACTAAATCCTGAAGGATGGAAGATGTCTGTGCGTGGATTTTTTTTTATGTGTGTTGGCCTTTGCACACAGGCTTGACAGAGCTAGGTCTTGGTCCAGTGGCAAGGATTAACCAAGACGACTGGAGACCAGCTCTGCTGCACGGACCTAGTGCACACACATATCGCAGTGTGGGCTGGCCCGTGCTGTCCCTGGGTCCTCGCCTTTTCTGGCAAAAGCGCAGGTGGTTGTCTGACCAGGAGAAGCACAGGATGGCAGAGATATCACGGTAAGAATCTGTTTCAAGCAAATGCCAAAGTTACATAGGCTGCGAAACGATTCTCTTTAATACTGAATCATCGTTCTTCAGACCTTCTATCAAGTGAACAGCAGCTGTTCTTCCTGTAACATTTAATTAATTACACCGTGTCCCTCTCACATGTCCTGTTAACTGCTATGTATAATTATGCAGTGTTCTATTTTTAATCATTCCTATTCCCTGTTTGAACAAAGGCTTAATGTTCAATACTAAACCTCTTCAAAATGAATGCTCAATGCGACGAGTGAGTGCGATTCAGGTAGAAAGTGGTGAAAATGAAATATGGGTCGGTGTGAAAGATGCAGCCTCCTGCAGTCTGCAAAGGACCTGTAGTTTCTCGTGGCTCTTTATCCTGCTGCTACGCAGCTTCTACCCTCTGCCTAATGAGATTTTCGATTGTCTAATTTAGCCATTACAGCTTCTTTAAGTCTATTCTGCTCTTCATCCACAAATCCCCTTTCCAGACACAGCAGTGCAGTAAAATGCTCACCAATCACCAGTTAGTAGGCCAGAGACCCATGTGGAGTCTTTCACCTTCACCAAATCAAGCTCTCTTGTTCGGTTGTCTCTTTACCTCAGCCTGCCTGAGATCAAATATTCCGACAGATTCCTGGTCCCATTTTAGATCTGCTCTCCCTGTTGGTCAGAGGGTGGCCAGATCTGGTCGCACGCATTCCTGAAGGTTTCATCACATGACCTGCCTCTATCTGCCCCGCCCCCCACACTCCCGCCATTGGTCGCTCAACACGTCCATCCTCAGGGCGACCCGCCTTCCCACACCAATTGGGAAACAGACAGTTCTTTGTTACCCAATGAGATGATTCTTGACTCTCATTCTTGTTCCCCCCCATCTCCAATATTTTTATAACCCATAAACAAAAGTGTTTGAAGAAAACACTTTATTTAAAGCCCGATGATTTTTCTCCTGGTTTGCTCGTAGCAGTGTCCTGGAGATCAATCTTCAATTCCTGGAGACTCCAGGCCAATCCTGGAGGGTTGGCAACCCTAGTCAAGGAGTAACCTTCAGAAGTGGGAACGGGACGAGGTTACAAAAATACTCCGAATTTAGCACAAAGTAACACACTCATTCAGAGAGGTCACAAGATGGCTGGTTTAGGAAGGAGAAAGTTCACATTCTGATGCAGTACAGAGTGCTCATCTGAGGCAGGGGCTGAGAGACATCGGACCAAATCTTGCTGGTGTGGGGCATCTCACGATGCGTGCTATTAGTTAGACTTTTCCCCTCACCCTTCAGTTCAAAATTCTTTTGCACTGTAACTTGCTAGGAGTTCAAGTTAATAATAGGGCATCTGGGACCTGAGTGAACAATGGGACTAACAGTTAACCAATTACATTTAAGGTTTGAGAAAGAAATAGAGGAACGACAGAGAAGGAAATAGGGTGAATTAGAGTCAAATCAGATACAGAAAGAGATATAAAGTGGGAACGAAAGATTGGACTAAGAGAGAGAGAAAAAAGAGATTGGAAGAAAAAGTAAGAAAAAAGTAAAAATTTTAAATTTTAAATATTAAAAATCTCTAACAACAATTTACTACATGCGGGAGTGAGATTAAACAGTTTAATTTTTTCTGCTTCTGGGCTGTAGTGATTGATTGGCATAGCATTAATAATTATCATGTCATTAAAAGGATATTTAGGTTATTAATTATGAGCCCCAACTTTTTGCGGTGAGTTTAATTGGCAAATAATGTGCAAATCCAACTAATTGTTAAAAATAACGGGGCGGCTAAGGGCGAAATATAATTTGTGTGAAGCAAGCGGTGAAGCGGTGTAATCCGACCAGCAAGTTCTGGAGATTCACACCTCATGCTGTATCTCTTCGTTCGCTGAACTTGCTGGCCTATTTGCGCATCAATAACGGTGTGCGTATTAGTACGCCGTTATTTTTCCAGGGGGATTTGGCCAGAGTAGAAGTAGCTTCATTCCGTATCTAACCATACCCAAGCTAGGAGCACGATGCAGTCACTGGGTGCCTGAACTTGAAAGCATTCCATTGTGTTACTACATTTCCATTTCTCACACCAGCCGTTCTGTTGATTCGGTAAGTGAGACAATTTAAGAAGATTCTTTGACTCTGAGGTGCTTCTCAGTAGGTTCACATTGCACCAGCACTGAGTTTAATGTATTTCAAACTGAGTTTCACCATCAATAACCTCCTGTGACACACTCATTCCTAGCAGACAAACATTATCTTTACTGTTCATTCCTTCTTAATACTGATCATTCTTTTTCTAAATGGATGAAGGTCCATTTTCTGAATGTCACTCTGTTCTTCACAGAACACCTCATTTTCAAAACATCAACACTATTGCACTGGTTTCTGCTCGCTTCTCCTACATGTTGGTGAACCTCTTGGCACTGGAGGTAACATGCATATTAATTAAGCCAAGCTTCAACTGAAGCTTTGGTCCCTTTATATCTAGAGGACTAGAATACAAGGGGGTAGGAGTTATGCTGCAGCTGTACAAAACCCTGGTTAGACCACACCTGGAGTACTGTGAGCAGTTCTGGGCATCACACCTTATGAAGGATATATTGGCCTTGAAGGGAGTGCAGTGTAGGTTTACCAGAATGATACCTGGACTTCAAGGGTTAAGTTACGAGGAGAGATTACACAAATTGGGGTGGCATGCCCTTTTAGAAGGTTAAGGAGTGATCTAATCGAGGTTTTCCAGATACTAAGGAGAACAGGTAGAGATAAACTATTTCTGCTGGTTGGGGATTCTAGGACTCGGGGCATAGTCGACAAATTAGAGCCAAACCTTTCAGGAGTAAAATTAGGAAACACTTCGACATACAAAGGGTGGTGGAAGTTTGGAACTCTCTTCCGCAAATGGCAATTGGTGCTTGATCAATTGTTAATTTTAAATCTGAGATTGATAGATTTTTGTTAACTAACGGTATTAAGGGATATGGGCCAAAGGCCCATGGAGTTAGGTTGCAGATCAGCCATGATCTCATTGAATGACGGAACGGGTTTGAGGAGTTGAATGGCCTCCTCCTGTTCCTATATTCCCATAAACTGAGCAATCCAGCCCAACAGATTTCCAAAGCTTCCATTCTTGGATGCCAGCACTCATCATTGTAGAAAGATTCTTCATCGCCATTGAGGGGCCATGTATGCCGGGGAAGCTTTCCCATTTTAATTTATTTTTCGTTCATTCTCGGTAAGGTCGATATATATTGCCCATGCCCAGTTGCCCTTGAGAAGGTGATGGTGAGCTTTCTTGAACCTCTCAAATCCGTGCGGCAGTCGGCGAGAGGCGGGAGCAGCGTGGTGAGGCCTATAAAAGGCCCAGCGGGTGTTCCACAGGCAGCGGCAGTCGGCGAGAGGCGGGAGCAGCGTGGTGAGGCCTATAAAAGGCCCAGCGGGTGTTCCACAGGCAGCGGCAGTCGGCGAGAGGCGGGAGCAGCGTGGTGAGGCCTATAAAAGGCCCAGCTTGTGCAGCTCCAGCCGGGAGAAAAAGCAGAAAAGAAGTAGAAAGGAATCAAAAGGTGACGTCACAGCCAAAGGGGTAAGTGACTGGCTGGTGATTGGTAAATAGTTTTTATTTTCTTTTTTATATCAGTAAGTAACCTGTTAACAGTGTTGTCACCAATTTAAGTGTATCTAAGGGTTAAGTCATGGCAGGAGAGCTCGGTCACGTGATATGCTCCTCCTATACCGTGTGGGAACTCAGGGACACTTCCGGTGTCCCTGACGACTACATCTGCGGGAAGTGTATCCGCCTCTAGCTCCTGATGGACCGCGTTGTGGAATTGGAGCTGAGGGTGGATTCACTCTGGAGCATCTACGATGCTGAGAATGACGTGAGTAGCACGTGTAGCGAGTTGGTCTTACCGCAGGAGAAGGGTCCACAGCCAGCTAGGGAATGGAAGACCAGCAGGAAGAGTAGTGCAAGGAAGGTAGTGCAGGGGTCCCCTGTGGTCATCCCCCTGCAAAACAGATACACTGCTTTGAGTACTGTTGAGGGGGATGACTCATCAGGGGAGGGCAGCAGCAGCCAAGTTCATGGCACCGTGGCTGGCTCTGTTGCACAGGAGGGCAGGAAAAAGAGTGGGAGAACGATAGTGATAGGGGATTCAATTGTGAGGGGAATAGATAGGCGTTTCTGCGGCTGCAACCGAGACTCCAGGATGGTATGTTGCCTCCCTGGTGCAAGGGTCAAGGATGTCTCGGAGCGGGTGCAGGACATTCTAAAAAAGGAGGGAGAACAGCCAGTTGTCGTGGTGCACATTGGTACCAACGACATAGGTAAAAAAAGGGATGAGGTCCTACGTAACAAATTTAAGGAGCTAGGAGCTAAATTAAAAATGAGGACCTCAAAAGTAGTAATCGCGGGATTGCTACCAGTGCCACGTGATAGTCAGAGTAGGAATTGCAGGATAGCGCAGATGAATACGTGGCTTGAGTAGTGGTGCAGCAGGGAGGGATTAAAATTCCTGGGTCATTGGAACCGGTTCTGGGGGAGGTGGGACCAGTACAAACCGGACGGTCTGCACCTGGGCAGGACCGGAACCAATGTCCTAGGGGGAGTGTTTGCTAGTACTGTTGGAGAGGAGTTAAACTAATATGGCAGGGGGGTGGGAACCAATGCAGGGAGACAGTGGGAAACAAAAAGGAGAGAAAAGCAAAAGACAGAAAGGAGATGAGGAAAAGTGGAGGGCAGAGAAACCCAAGGCAAAGAACAAAAAGGGCCACTGTACAGCAAAATTCTAAAAGGACAAAGGGTGTTAAAAAAACAAGCCTGAAGGCTTTGTGTCTTAATGCAAGGAGTATCCATAATAAGGTGGATGAATTGACTGTGCAAATTGATGTTAACAAATATGATGTGATTGGGATTACAGAGACGTGGCTCCAGGATGATCAGGGCTGGGAACTCTCAACATCCAGGGGTATTCAACATTCAGGAAGGATAGAATAAAAGGAAAAGGAGGTGGGGTAGCATTGCTGGTTAAAGAGGAGATTAATGCAATAGTTAGGAAGGACATTAGCTTGGATGATGTGGAATCTATATGGGTAGAGCTGCAGAACACCAAAAGACAAAAAACATTAGTGGGAGTTGTGTACAGACCTCCAAACAGTAGTAGTGATGTTGGGGAGGGCATCAAACAGGAAATTAGGGGTGCATGCAATAAAGGTGCAGCAGTTATAATGGGTGACTTTAATATGCACATAGATTGGGCTAACCAAACTGGAAGCAATACGGTGGAGGAGGATTTCCTGGAATGTATAAGGGATGGTTTTCTAGACCAATATGTCGAGGAACCAACTAGGGGGGAGGCCATCTTAGACTGGGTGTTGTGTAATGAGAGAGAATTAATTAGCAATCTCGTTGTGCGAGGCCGCTTGGGGAAGAGTGACCATAATATGGTGGAATTCTGCATTAGGATGCATTCAGAGACCATGGTCCAGAACTTAAAGAAGGGTAACTTTGAAGGTATGAGGCGTGAATTGGCTAGGATAGATTGGCGAATGATACTTAAGGGGTTGACTGTGGATAGGCAGTGGCAGACATTTAGAGACCGCATGGATGAACAACAACAATTGTACATTCCTGTCTGGCATAAAAATAAAAAAGGGAAGGTGGCTCAACCGTGGCTATCAAGTGAAATCAGGGATAGTATTAAAGCCAAGGAAGTGGCATACAAATTGGCCAGAAATAGTAGCGAACCCGGGGACTGGGAGAAATTTAGAACTCAGCAGAGGAGGACAAAGGGTTTGATTAGGGCAGGGAAAATGGAGTACGAGAAGAAGCTTGCAGGGAACATTAAGACGGATTGCAATAGTTTCTATAGATATGTAAAGATATCTATAAAGACAAACGTAGGTTCCCTGCAGTCAGAATCAGGGGAAGTCATAACGGGGAACAAAGAAATGGCAGACCAAATGAACAAGTACTTTGGTTCGGTATTCACTAAGGAGGACACAAACAACCTTCCGGATATAAAAGGGGTCAGAGGGTCTAGTAAGAAGGAGGAACTGAGGGAAAACCTTATTAGTCGGGAAATTGTGTTGGGGGAATTGATGGGATTGAAGGCCGATAAATCCCCAGGGCCTGATGGACTGCATCCCAAAGTACTTAAGGAGGTGGCCTTGGAAATAGTGGATGCATTGACAGTCATTTTCCAACATTCCATTGACTCTGGATCAGTTCCTATCGAGTGGAGGGTAGCCAATGTAACCCCACTTTTTAAAAAAGGAGGGAGAGAGAAAACAGGAAATTATAGACCGGTCAGACTGACCTCAGTAGTGGGTAAAATGATGGAATCAATTATTAAGGATGTCATAGCAGCGCATTTCGAAAGAGGTGAAAGGGAAATCATGTTTGACAAATCTTCTGGAATTTTTTGAGGATGTTTCCAGTAGAGTGGACAAGGGAGAACCAGTTGATGTGGTATATTTGGACTTTCAGAAGGCTTTCGACAAGGTCCCACACAAGAGATTAATGTGCAAAGTTAAAGCACATGGGATTGGGGGTAGTGTGCTGACATGGATTTGAGAACTGTTGTCAGACAGGAAGCAAAGAGTAGGAGTAAATGGGTACTTTTCAGAATGGCAGGCAGTGACTAGTGGGGTACCGCAAGGTTCTGTGCTGGGGCCCCAGCTGTTTACACTGTACATTAATGATTTAGACGAGGGGATTAAATGTAGTATCTCCAAATTTGCGGATGACACTAAGTTGGGTGGCAGTGTGAGCTGCGAGGAGGATGCTATGAGGCTGCAGAGTGACTTGGATAGGTTAGGTGAGTGGGCAAATGCATGGCAGATGAAGTATAATGTGGATAAATGTGAGGTTATCCACTTTGGTGGTAAAAACAGAGAGACAGACTATTATCTGAATGGTGACAGATTAGGAAAAGGGGAGGTGTTTCTAAAGCTGCTCCACAGTGATGCTGGGCAGGGAGTTCCAGGATTTTGACCCAGCGACAATGAAGGAATGGCGATATATGTCCAAGTCAGGATGGTGTGCGACTTGCACCTGTTGCCAGTGCCCTTCGAGGTAACATAGAAACATAGAAAATAGGTGCAGGAGTAGGCCATTTGGCCCTTCGAGCCTGCACCACCATTCAATAAGATCATGGCTGATCATTCCTTCAGTACCCCTTTCCTGCTTTCTCTCCATACCCCTTATCGTTGAGGTTGCCAAAGTAATCTCTTGGTTTAAGAGTGTCCAAGCTTTTTGTCGTCTTTAGCTGTTTACTTTGGAGCTTTGCAGACTTTATGTAAGGTTTAATCAATGTGCGGATACTAGTTAATCTTAGATTTTGTATTTTCCACCAATGGAACAAAGCAAAGCCCTTGCCATTCCTCCAGCCCCACAACATTCAAATAGGCCAAAACAATGAATGATAAGAAAGACTAGCATTTATATAATGCCATTCACAACCTCAGGACTTTACAGTAATGAAGTACTTTTGAAGTGTTGTCGTGTTATAATGTAGGAAATGTGGCAGCCAAAATGGACTCAGCAAGCTCCCACAAACAGCAATGTGATGATAACCAGATAATCTTTTTTTAGATATTGGTTGAGGGATAAATATTGGCCAGGTCATTAGGGGAAAACTCCCTTGCTCTTCTTTGAAATAGTGTCATGGGATATTTTACATCCACATGAGAGGGCAGATGGGGCCTCGGTTTAATGTCTTGTCTGAAAGAGGGCACATCCGACAGTAAGAAATATAACTGATGGAAATAAAGATGAGTCATCATACACCAGATTGTTTTTCCAATTAGTGGGATGAGGGAAGTGGTTTGCTGCAAGGATCTGTGCTGGGACCTCTTTTGTTTTTCATTTATATAAATGATTTGGACATTGGCACAAGATGAATGATATCAGAGTTAGAAGACTCTTTTTTTGTTCTTTACACAGAGGGTTGATAGAATTGAACTTCACCATAAGTGACTATTGGGCCAAACTTTAACATCACTTCGAAAGGAATTGGAGATTCAATATATATATATATATATATATATATTTATATAAAGATGGAAATAATATATAAAAAGATTTAGAGAAAAGGTAGGGAAATAGGATTAAATAGTTTTAATTGAAGAGCTTGTACTGGAACAGGCTGCACAGCCTATCTGGCCATGATTCTGTTACCAGGGCCCAGGGGTCACATGTAGCCCATGGACCCCTATTTGGGCAACATTGTCCGAGTTTGCCTACAGTGACTACTTTTCAAATATATTCATTGACAGAGAAGCACTTTGGAATGTCTTGAGGACATGAAAGATGCTACATAAACACAAGCGTGCTGAAATTGGATAGTGGGAAGAAATGGACGCGGGCCCCACGATGCGAGATGCCCACGCACATTCAAGGGGCGCTAATTATAATTATTGTAGCGCACAGCCTAGCGTGAATATGCTGCTGACAGGCTGTGCGCTCAGCAGGGGGCCGAAGCTCATGTTGCTTGAGCGAGACTAGCTTTATGCCTGCTCTTCTTAAAGGCAGTCTACACCTCTTAAAGGTGAGCTGCCTTCTGCAGATGCCAAATTTTAAAAGTGCTTCGACACTAACCCAATTGGCTCAACAGGCCAGGGAAGGGGCAACCAGGGTCTCGGATGCAGAACTGCAGCTTTGTGCAGGGCGTCAACACTAGAAGAGAGGCCCTCTACCCAAAGGGGGCCAGGAAGCTCTCCAGAAAGAAGGATGTGGGAACAGATCACCAAGGCGGCCACTGCCAACAGTGTGGCCCCCAGGATGTGGCTCCAGTGCCCAAAGAAGTTTCATGACCTCAGACGAGTGATCAAGGAAAGTGAACGCATCTTCAAAAGCCGTCTCCTACCAACTGCACCACTAACCTCAAACATTGCTCATTGCTTGACCTCCCTCCCCACCGCATCAACCAACAATCTCTACCGAACACAAGGACACCTCACATTCCTAGCTTCACTTCACCCCATTGGAGGAGACAGTGCTGGACATTCTTGGCAGGGCATGGCTGAGCCCTTGGCCAACAGCAGGGTTGAAAGAATACAAGATGCCGGTATCCTCATACATTATCCTCTTTCTCACATCCCACTTCTCCCTCATCCCACACTATCTTCTGCTTTACAAGCCGCACATGATGTAAGCATGTACCTCTTGCTTTACCCACCCCCCCCACCCCCTCCCCTCACCACAACCCTAGCCTTCTGTCTTCTTCACTACAGACACCCAAGAAATCCAGCCTACCTAGTCAGTGGGCCAACAAAAAGAGGGAGAGGAAAGTGGAGGAGAAGAAACATTGTCACTCGATTACATTCTCCCAGCTACCAACTCCTGGATCCTGTGCATTTGATGTCATATTGGATGCACACATGGATAGAGTTGGAGGATGCTGTAATGGTCAGTCTCCTCTTCCTCCATCATCATCATCATCATCTGCATGTCATGCTGAAGCCCAAGGGGGACTGTAACTAGAGCCCCCAGGACTGGGACCAAGTGGTGTTCTCAGAAGCCTTAAGAGCCAAAGCCTTGCAAACATCCTGCACACTTTAACAACTTTTTAAATGTCTTACACCAAGTCACTAATCAAATAAAATGTAAAGAAACCAATACAAAAGCTAAAATCTAAAGTGACCTGGAAGTTGTGTGTGTCTCTTTAAGGAGCGCTGGTACTGCTGCATGCACATTCTGCCTTGTGTTTTTTTGAGAGGGCGTTAAAATGAGCATATGTCTAAAGTACCAGAACGTGCGTCAATTCAGCATTGCACACCGATTGACGTCACGATCTGATTCATATAAATATCTGGAACAGCGCAGGCAACATCAGTGCTGCCGACCTGCCCAAAATGGTGGCTGCCGCGTTCCACGCCGGAAGTGGTCGGAAGGGAGGCGACCGCCATTTTCTCTTCTAAACCAGCATTAATGGCTGGCAAAAACGGGCCAAATTTCACGGCCAAGCTCTTTTGAATTTGCAAAGTTTGCTGAAGTCAGCAAGTATTTTTTTAATTAAAGAAACTAGATTAAATTTAAAGTGGCATATGTAGAACATTTGTTGGGTTAATCGCTTTCTCTTTAGCAAGTGAGAAGTACTGGAACAGTCATGCCCCATTGACATCGCAATAATGTCACATGCAAGTGATGTGTGTGCGCGTAATGTGTTCTGATTTAATTTACATCAACATTACTTTTTCACCACTTTAACACCAAGGGAAAACAGCCGTTTATTCCTGCCCTGTGGAAATTAGCAGCCTTGTGTATTAACATTATTGTTTGCCTTCCGAAACACGATGCAGGTAATTTAGGTGGATGAGCTCCTGAGGAACACAATGTTTACAGGAGAAAGGAAAATAATTTTTCCACAACAAGCTCTCATGATGGAAATCTTTACTAGGGGCAGAGAACGGAACTGTGGACCTCAGGTGTGAAACCCGAGTTCCTGACCTTTGCCCCTTCTGTGTGTGGGGGCAGGGGTAAGAAGGAGGGCCACAAGTGCGTTCGACCTGAGCAGAGAGGGAAAATTGTCAACCTGCCAGCAGGCTGTGTAACCGATGTAGCAGATCAGCCATCTATTATAGAAAGTGCACAGATTTCATCTCTATTGGAAATATCATGTGGTTTCTATAACGGGCAGCCAATCCACAATGCCAGTTATACAGCCAGTCAGAGAGTTGACAATCTACCCCATTAAAAGCAGAATTCGGTGTAAAGGTGTTCAATATGGGACAGGTGAGCATGAACTTGGACACAATGGAAGATTTTATAGTCTGCTCGACTAATTTCTTACCACATTTCAACCGGAACTTTATTTTAAATGAATGGTATTTGGATGACGCAGTTTATAATTGGCCCCTCTCCCCAGCGGCCCAACAGTGTGACACTGAGACACACTTGCCAGAAACATCCAGGTTCAAGGCCTGGCCGGAGCAGAGGAGCCGATTGGTTCCTTAATATTAGAGCTAGACTGTTTGGGGTGATGTCAGGAAGCACGTCTTCGCACAAAGGCTAGTGGAAATCTGGAACTCACTCCATCAAAAAGCTGTTGAGGCTGGAGGGGGCGAGGGGGGGGGGGGTCAATGGAAATTTCAAAACTGAGATTGACAGATTATTGTTAGGCAAAGGTATTAAGGGTTACAGAACCAAGGCGGGTAGATGGAGTTAAGATACACAGCAGCATTGATCTAACTGAATGACGGAGGGGCTGAATGGCCTCATCCAGTTCCTATGTTCTATGAGCACGGATATCCTTTAGCTCCTTGCCCAAGGGGTATTCTTCAAGGACAAGTAAGTTAGCGACTCCCATCTGTCCATGGCCAAACTACACACACACACAGTTATCAGCAAGGCTCGCAGGATAGTAACTGGAAGCCCACCGACTCCCACAGCTACCTGGACTACACTTCCTCACACCTCGCTTCCTGTAAGGACTCCATTCCATTCTCCCAGTTTCTCCGTCTCCGTCGCATCTGCTCTGACGATGCCACCTTTCACACTGGTGCCTCTGACATGTCTTCCTTTTTCCTCAACCGAGGATTTGCCTCTACTGTGGTTGACATGGCCCTCGATTGTGTCTGTTCTATTTCCCGCTTCTCTGCGCTCAGCCCTTCCCCTCCCTCTCAGAACCATGACATGGGTATTCAACATTCAGGAAGGATAGAATAAAAGGAAAAGGAGGTGGGGTAGCATTGCTGGTTAAAGAGGAGATTAATGCAGTAGTTAGGAAGGACATTAGCTTGGATGATGTGGAATCTATATGGGTAGAGCTGCAGAACACCAAAGGGCAAAAAACGTTAGTGGGAGTTGTGTACAGACCTCCAAACAGTAGTAGTGATGTTAGGGAGGGCATCAAACAGGAAATTAGGGGTGCATGCAATAAAGGTGCAGCAGTTATCATGGGTGACTTTAATATGCATATAGATTGGGCTAACCAAACTGGAAGCAAAACGGTGGAGGAGGATTTCCTGGAGTGCATAAGGGATGGTTTTCTAGACCAATATGTCGAGGAACCAACTAGGGGGGAGGCCATCTTAGACTGGGTGTTGTGTAATGAGAGAGGATTAATTAGCAATCTCGTGCGAGGCCCCTTGGGGAAGAGTGACCATAATATGGTGGAATTCTGCATTAGGATGGAGAATGAAACAGTTAATTCAATGACCATGGTCCAGAACTTAAAGAAGGGTAACTTTGAAGGTATGAGGCGTGAATTGGCTAGGATAGATTGGCGAATGATACTTAAGGGGTTGACAGTGGATGGGCAATGGCAGATATTTAGAGACCGCATGGATGAACTACAACAATTGTACATCCCTGTCTGGCGTAAAAATAAAAAAGGGAAGGTGGCTCAACCGTGGCTATCAAGGGAAATCAGGGATAGTATTAAAGCCAAGGAAGTGGCATACAAATTGGCCAGAAATAGCAGCGAACCTGGGGACTGGGAGAAATTTAGAACTCAGCAGAGGAGGACAAAGGGTTTGATTAGGGCAGGGAAAATAGAGTACGAGAGGTAGCTTGCAGGGAACATTAAGACGGACTGCAAAAGCTTCTATAGATATGTAAAAAGAAAAAGGTTAGTAAAGACAAACGTAGGTCCCCTGCAGTCAGAATCATGGGAAGTCAAAATGGGGAACAAAGAAATGGCAGACCAATTGAACAAGTACTTTGGTTTGGTATTCACTAAGGAGGACACAAACAACATTCCGGATATAAAAGGGGTCAGAGGGTCTAGTAAGAAGGAGGAACTGAGGGAAATCAATATTAGTCGGGAAATTGTGTTGGGGAAATTGATGGGATTGAAGGCCGATAAATCCCCAGGGCCTGATGGACTGCATCCCAGAGTACTTAAGGAGTTGGCCTTGGAAATAGCGGATGCATTGACAGCCATTTTCCAACATTCCATAGACTCTGGATCAGTTCCTATCAAGTGGAGGGTAGCCAATGTAACCCCACTTTTTAAAAAAGGAGGGAGAGAGAAAACAGGGAATTATAGACCGGTCAGCCTGACCTCAGTAGTGAGTAAAATGATGGAATCAATTGTTAAGGATGTCATAGCAGCGCATTTGGAAAGAGGTCACATGATAGGTCCAAGTCAGCATAGATTTGTGAAAGGGAAATCATGCTTGATAAATCTTCTGGAATTTTTTGAGGATGTTTCCAATAGAGTGGACAAGGGAGAACCAGTTGATGTGGTATATTTGGACTTTCAGAAGGCTTTCGACAAGGTCCCACACAAGAGATTAATGTGCAAAGTTAAAGCACATGGGATTGGGGGTAGTGTGCTGACGTGGATTGAGAACTGGTTGTCAGACAGGAAGCAAAGAGTAGGAGTAAATGGGTACTTTTCAGAATGGCAGGTAGTGACTAGTGGAGTACCGCAAGGTTCTGTGCTGGGGCCCCAGCTGTTTACATTGTACATTAATGATTTGGACGAGGGGATTAAATGTAGTATCTCCAATTTGCGGATGACACTAAGTTGGGTGGCAGTGTGAGCTGCGAGGAGGATGCTATGAGGCTGCAGAGTGACTTGGATAGGTTAGGTGAGTGGGCAAATGCATGGCAGATGAAGTATAATGTGGATAAATGTGAGGTTATCCAGTTTGGTGGTAAAAACAGAGAGACAAACTATTATCTGAATGGTGACAGATTAGGAAAAGGGGAGGTGCAACGAGACCTGGGTGTCATGGTACATCAGTCATTGAAGGTTGGCATGCAGGTACAGCAGGCGGTTAAGAAAGCAAATGGCATGTTGGCCTTCAAAGCGAGGGGATTTGAGTACAGGGGCAGGGAGGTGTTGCTACAGTTGTACAGGGCCTTGGTGAGGCCACACCTGGAGTATTGTGTACAGTTTTTGTCTCCTAACTTGAGGAAGGACATTCTTGCTATTGAGGGAGTGCAGCGAAGGTTCACCAGACTGATTCCCGGGATGGCGGGACTGACATATCAAGAAAGACTGGATCAACTGGGCTTGTATTCACTGGAGCTCAGAAGAATGAGAGGGGATCTCATAGAAACGCTTAAAATTCTGACGGGTTCAGACAGGTTAGATGCAGGAAGAATGTTCCCAATGTTGGGGAAGTCCAGAACCAGGAGTCACAGTCTAAGGATAAGGGGTAAGCCATTTAGGACCGAGATGAGGAGATACTTCTTCACCCAGAGAGTGGTGAACCTGGGAATTCTCTACCACAGAAAGTTGTTGAGGCCAATTCACTAAATATATTCAAAAAGGAATTAGATGTAGTCCTTACTACTCGGGGTCTCAAGGGGTATGGCGAGAAAGCAGGAATGGGGTACTGAGGTTGCATGTTCAGCCATGAACACATTGAATGGTGGTGCAGGCTCGAAGGTCCGAATGGCCTACTCCTGCACCTATTTTCTATGTTTCTATGTTTCTATGTTCCACTTGTCCTCACCTTTCACCCCACCAGCCTCCACGTTCAACTGATCATCCTCCGCCATTTCCGCCACCTCCAGCGTGATCTCACCACCAATCACATCTTCCCCTCCCCTTCTCTCTCAGCATTCTGAAGGGATTGCTCCCTCCGGGACACCCTGGTCCATTCCGCAGTCACTCCCAGCACCCCCTCCCCTTCCCGGGGCAACTTCCCGTGCAAGCGCAGGAGATGCAACACCTGTCCTTTTACCTCCTCCCTTCTCACTATCCAGGGCCCCAAACACTCCTTCCAGGTGAAACAGCAACAGAACTTGTACTTCTTTCAATTTAGTATACTGTATTCGCTGCTCACGGTGTGGTCTCCTCTACATAAGAACATAACATAGAAACATAGAAACATAGAAAATAGAGGCAGGAGTAGGCCATTCGGCCCTTCGAGCCTGCACCGCCATTCAATGAGTTCATGGCTGAACATGCAACTTCAGTACCCCATTCCTGCTTTCTCGCCATACCCCTTGATCCCCCTAGTAGTAAGGACTACATCTAACTCCTTTTTGAATATATTTAGTGAATTGGCCTCAACAACTTTCTGTGGTAGAGAATTCCACAGGTTCACCACTCTCTGGGTGAAGAAGTTTCTCCTCATCTCGGTCCTAAATGGCTTACCCCTTATCCTTAGACTGTGACCCCTGGTTCTGGACTTCCCCAACATTGGGAACATTCTTCCTGCATCTAACCTGTCTAAACCCATCAGAATTTTAAACGTTTCTATGAGATCCCCTCTCATTCTTCTGAGCTCCAGTGAATACAAGCCCAGTTGATCCAGTCTTTCTTTACATGTCAGTCCCGCCATCCCGGGAATCAGTCTGGTGAACCTTCGCTGCACTCCCTCAATAGCAAGAATGTCCTTCCTCAAGTTAGGAGACAAAAACTGTACACAATACTCCAGGTGTGGCCTCACCAAGGACCTGTACAACTGTAGCAACACCTCCCTGCCCCTGTACTCAAATCCCCCCGCTATGAAGGCCAACATGCCATTTGCTTTCTTAACCGCCTGCTGTACCTGCATGCCAAACTTCAATGACTGATGTACCATGACACCCAGGTCTCGTTGCACCTCCCCTTTTCCTAATCTGTCACCATTCAGATAATAGTCTGTCTCTCTCTTTTTGCAACCAAAGTGGATAACCTCACATTTACCCACATTATACTTCATCTGCCATGCATTTGCCCACTCACCTAACCTATCCAAGTCACTCTGGAGCCTCATAGCATCCTCCTCGCAGCTCACACTGCCACCCAACTTAGTGTCATCCTCAAATTTGGAGATACTACATTTAATCCCCTCGTCTAAATCATTAATGTACAATGTAAACAGCTGGGGCCCCAGCACAGAACCTTGCGGTACCCCACTAGTCACCACCTGCCATTCTGAAAAGTATCCATTTACTCCTACTCTTTGCTTCCTGTCTGACAACCAGTTCTCAAATCCATGTCAGCACACTACCCCCAATCCCATGTGTTTTAACTTTGCACATTAATCTCTTGTGTGGGACCTTGTCGAAAGCCTTCTGAAAGTCCAAATATACCACATCAACTGGTTCTCCCTTGTCCACTCTACTGGAAACATCCTCAAAAAATTCCAGAAGATTTGTCAAGCATGATTTCCCTTTCACAAATCCATGCTGACTTGGACCTATCATGTCACCTCTTTCCAAATGCGCTGCTATGACATCCTTAATAATTGATCCCATCATTTTACCCACTACCGATGTCAGGCTGACCGGTCTATAATTCCCTGTTTTCTCTCTCCCTCCTTTTTTAAAAAATGGGGTTACATTGGCTACCTTCCACTCCATAGGAACTGATCTAGAGTCAATGGAATGTTGGAAAATGACTGTCAATGCATCCGCTATTTCCAAGGCCAACTCCTTAAGTACTCTGGGATGCAGTCCATCAGGGCCTGGAGATTTATCAACCTTCAATCCCATCAATTTCCCCAACACAATTTCCCGACTAATAGGAATAAGAAATAGGAGCAGGAGTAGACTATACGGCCCCTCGAGCCTGCTCCGCCATTCAATAACGTATTCAATATCCCAGCTTCCACAGCTCTCTGAGGCAGCGAATTCCACAGATTTACAACCCTCTGAGAGAAGAAACAGGCGGCCCCTTATTCTAAGATCATGCCCTCTAGTTCTAGTCTCCCCCATCAGTGGAAACATCCTCTCTGCATCCACCTTGTCAAGCCCCCTCATAATCTTACACATTTCAATAAGATCACCTCTCATTCTTCCGAATGCCAATGAGTAGAGGCCCAACCTACTCAACCTTTCCTCATAAGTCAACTCCGTCATCCCCGAAATCAACCTAGTGAACCTTCTCTGAACTGCCTCCAAAGCAAGTATATCCTTTCGTAAATATGGAAACCAAAATTGCATACAGTATTCCAGGTGTGGCCTCACCAATACCTTATATAACTGTAGCAAGACTTGCCTGCTTTTATACTCCATCCCCTTTGCAATAAAGGCCAAGATATCATTGGATTTCCTGATCACTTGCTGTACCTGCATACTATCCTTTTGCGTTTCATGCAGAAGTACCCCCAGGTCCCGCTGTACTGCAGCACTTTGCAATCTTTCTGCATTTAGATAATAACTTGCTCCTTGATTTTTTTCTGCCAAAGTGCATGACCTCACACTTTCCAACATTATACTCCATCTGACAAATTTATGCCCACTCACTTAGCCTGTCTATGTCCTTTTGTAGATTTTTTGTGTCCTCCTCACACATTGCTTTTCCTCCCATCTTTGTATCATCAGCAAACTTGGCTACGTTACACTCAGTCCCTTCTTCCTAGTCGTTAATATAGATTGTAAATAGTTGGGGTCCCAGCACTGATCCCTGCGGCATTCTGCTGGTTATTGGTTGACAACCAGAGAATGAACCATTTATCCTGACTCTCTGTTCCCTGTAATTAGCCAATCCTCTATCCATGCTAATATATTACCCCCAACCCCATGAACTTTTATCTTGAGCACTAATCTTTTATGTAGCACCTTGTCAAATGCCTTCTAGAAGTCCAAATACACCACATCCACTGGTTCCCCTTTATCCACCCTGTTCGTTACATCCTCAAAGAACTCCAGCAAATTTGTCAAACATGACTTCCCCTTCATAAATCTATGCTGACTTTGCCTGACTGAATTATACTTTTCTAAATGTCCTGCTACTGCTTCTTTAATAATGGACTCCAACATTTTCCCAACTGCAGATGTTAGGCTAACTGGTCTATAGTTTCCTGCTTTTTGTCTGCCCATGGCAGCTGGAAATCATTCCACCATTCACACCCCATCTAGACTCATCCGAGTACCATTACCACCTCATTTTTGCCTATCATAATTTTTGTCTCTTCTGCCTTCTACCCTATTACAGACCTTCCCATTTGTTCTTTCCTCCCCCCCCCCCTTTTATTGTCCCTGCACTTCCTTAAGAATCTGTTACATCTCGAACTTTTCCAGTTATAAAATCATACATCACAGGAGGAGGCCATTCGGCCCATCATGCCTGTGCCGGCTCTATGAAAGAGCTACCCAATTAGTCCCACTCACCCTCTCTTTCTCCATAGTCTTACAATTTAAGTGACTGCTAGGAGCAGGTCATTCAATGCCGTTCCTGACCTCTTGCCACATCTATGAGTGTCCTCTGCAGCAGTGGTCACTAGATGGTGAGGAGGAGCAGGAATCCCAGGGCTGATATTTACTCTCCTTGGTCCAGTTCTGATGAAGGGTCACAGACCCGAAACGTTAACTCTGTTTCTCCCCACAGATGCTGCCTGACCTGCTGAGATTTCCAGCATTTTCTGTTTTTATTATAGCATGAAAACCCTGCCTGGTTTCCCCCACCTCCAGTCCAGGAATGTTGCGGCCAATTGCAGCATCTTTACCACCAGCCCAGCTAAGGTGAGCTCGCTCAGCGCAGGTGGGAATCGAACGTGGGACCCTCCTGATCTGTATGGCGCAGATTCACATGCGACACACCATGTTCCCTCTAAGCTGTGTGGCTGTGCAGTAATCTGCGAGCTTTTTACACTGGAAAACCACACATATGTAGAAAATGAAAGGACCTGTCAGTGCAGAACAATATACAGTTTACAGAGAACATCGGCGGTAAATGGGGAGTGGGCAGGGAACTGGAGCTCAGCCCATGATCAGATCAGTCATGATCTTATTGAATGGCGGAGCAGGCTCGAGGGGCCAAATGACCTACTCCTGCTCCTATTTCTTATGTTCTTATGTTCTTAAATACATTTACCACCCAACCAAACCATCAAGGCAGCCTTTTAAATAAACATTTTAGAAAGAGATATCAACTATATCAGCCCAAATTGAGAGCTTTTCATTTTTGCTGTGCTTTTTGAAGTTGTTGACGATCCGTTAACGTTCTTAAAGTAGGGATGCAATTATAAAGTAATAACCCAGCAATTACAACGTTAATTCACAGCAATACTTTTGCTATCACCCAGCATTTAATTTTAATTACAAGCTATTCATTCGTAATTATGTGGAACTGCAATGAAACTATATGGAATGGCCAAGGCATTACTACCAATTAATATTTTAATTATAAAGCTATTACTTGATCATTAGAATTGTTATTTATTGTCCTAAGGCAAATTGTTAAACATATGATTTTCTGCATTAGTCTTTCCAGTTATTTTCTGTTCTCTCCTGATGGTGCCCATTGCTTGCTGGAATATGATTAGATTCCACCTCCATCAGTCACCTTCTGCTATCTCAACCAAGTGGCATACTTTGTAACTGTAGGAACAGTGACTGCCGGCAGACTATTCGACCAAGTAAGGCATCACAGCAAAGCCTGACTGCATGCTGTACAGGATCACTGAATAGCAATCTAGAGAGGACACCACTGGATGATTGCACCCCAGCTCTCCCCCCCCCCCCCACACCTCTCCCTCCACCCCCCTCCACCCCCACACCAACCCATCCAACTCAGGGTGTTGGGACTAATTATAACGGGGTGACTCCTGCCAACGAACCGGAAGTTACCGGAAGCTGCACAGAAACATTCTGTGTATAACTGTCAGTTCCCAAATTTAAAAAATAACATTCACCACAACAGACGGAGGATCAGAGAAGTGCTGAAGCACATCACTCATAAAGTTTCATTAATGTTACTAGATTGTGTTAATGTTACTAGGTTGGGTTAATATTACTATAGTTGAGTTAATGTTACTAGGTTGGGTTAATATTACTATAGTTGGGTTAATATTACTAGGGTGGGTCAATGTTACTATAGTTGGATTAATGTTACTAGGTTGGGTTAATATTACTATAGTTGGGTTAATGTTAATATTTGGGTTAATGTTACTGGTGATTTTTACAGTTTATGAACTGCTGTCTGAAAGCACAACCAACAACTTTTAAAACTAAACTCACACTTAGAATTTTATTTAAAATTAAAGGGTTGAACAGAATTCTCGAAATCCTCCTTTTGGGAAGTCCAGTGAAATAAAAAGAAACAAAAACCCCTGGAACTGCGTGTGTGCAGCTTCTTCCGGTCCATTAGCAGCATGATAACACTCCAGCTGAGGTCAGTACAGATCGAGAATTGAACCTGGGACCTCAGGTACAAATGGCATCGTACCACATTGGCTGGTTCCATTACTGACTGTGGCATCGATATTCACAGTGGGCGGGAGACCCAGCTCTCGTCAATTCCGCTGTGAAACCAGCTGCTGATAATGGTGTAACTGTAGGCCTGACACTCCCTCCCAGCCTGTTTACTTATGGGCCATTCCCTTACCACCCTCGCCTATGATGGGATGGCTGAAATCAGTGGCTCACCCAAGGGGGAAACACAAGCCTTAGCCCACAACACAGCACGCCTTGTCACTTCACTGCCAACCCCACAGGCCCCAGTTGGGATCCAAAATGCTTTTACTGACCAGCGACGAGTTGTCTTTTCTGTTTTCCTTCAGCTTTTTCGCCAGACGTTTTTTCTTCTTGTGAAGGGGTTTCGACTCCAGAATCATTTCCTCCAGTTCGAATGTGGGGTCACAGTTTAGTTGTCCTTTCTACAAACAAAGCAAAATAAAAATGTCAGAGAAACCCGGGCTGTCAGATCGCTGGATCGATGAAAGCTAGCTCGGTGTGTGTGTGTGTTATCTCGGTTTCCACCCCTTCCCCTGGAGGTGTGGCTTGAGCCGGGATTTGTTCCACAGGGGCTTGTTGTCTGCTGGTCACTGGCCTGACAATAGTCACCATACCAGTCCCACCCACCCCTTTCCCTGGAGGTGCGGCTTGAGCTGGGATTTGTTCCACAGGGGCTTGCTGTCTGCTGGTCACTGGCCTCAGATGATATTCACCATACAGACAATGATGGACAGAAAGTGAACTCCGTCCAGCCTGTCGCACACACCTGCGATGCCTTGTACATCGTAACATGTACACTCACCACCCTGCCCTACAGTCATAGAAACACCCGGCAGATGCTAAAAAAAAAACGATAAAATCCCAAGCCAATTAAGAGGGAAAAAATCTGGAAAAATCCTCTCTAACCACCTTTGGGCGATCAAAACTAGCCCAGGAAACCACTCTGGGCCTGATTAATGATATACGGTACCTACCTTTTATACAAGGTAATCTCCGCCCCGGTAAGAAACAGGTCCAATGCTCGCTTGAAGAACTGTGAGCCTGGACAGTAATGGGCAGAGGTGCGGTGAATGAAGGTATGGGGCTCAGAAGAGCCGAGGGCCCAGGGGCAGCACGGGCCAGCCCACACTGCGTTATGTGTGCGCACTAGGTCCGTGCAGCAGAGCAGGTCTCCAGTCGTTCTGGTTAATCCTTGTCACTGGACCAAGACCTAGCTCTGTCAAGCCCGTGCACAGACATGTTCCACCCCCTCCATTGGAGTTCAGGACTGGAACATCAGGTCCTTCATCGAAACATCTGTGAACTCGTTCGCGGGACCGTCTATGATGATGATGATGGTTAAAAAATATTCAACTGTGGAGGCTGCACAGCCAAGCCTGATGCAGTCCTTAACCAGGCACTTTCAGTTTGGAGTCAACTGACAGTGATACTGACAGTGATCAGGAACTTTTCCTCCCCGTACCTCTAGGGGACCAAGTCCAGCTATAGCATCTTCGGTGCCACCCCAGCTGCTGAGCTGGCTAATGCTGCATAGATAAGCGGTTGAACACTTTATTTTGCTTCATCTAGAAACACTGTGCCAGCTGTCAATTTATTGCATCAACTTCATTAGAAGCAGATGTTCCTTCCCTGCACAGATCATTCTGCCTGTCTGCATTACATACAATTACATCGAATGTACAGCACAGAAACAGGTCATTTGGCCCAACTGGTCCATGCTGACATTTATGCTGCCCACAAGCCTCCTCCCATTCCTGACAGAAAAGAGCCTGTGAAATCCTCACACACACACACCTTGCAATGTAGAGGGAGAAGGCTTGATGGGCCAGTTGGCACTTGTACATAGCAATCATCATTTTCCCTTTTATAAGAGATGCAAGGTTGGAATGGGCCTATGGAACAGGATGGAAATAACTTTCACAATGCTCCTTTGATAGCCTCGTGGGTAAAGGCACAGCCCATTGCAACACCAAGGCACAAAAGGCTGGAAGGCCCCAGTTTAGATTTTCAGCTGATCTCAGCCAGGAGAGCAGTGAGGGAGCTATAAATCATCTTGGCACCACACTGGCAAATAAAAATCAGACATGGTCCTTGCTCCTGATCTGTGTGTGTGTGTGTGTGTGAGAGAGAGTTCGGGAGTGTGTGTGTGTGCATGTGGGTGTGGGTGTGAGTGAGTGTGTGTGTGTGAGAGTTTGCAAGTGTGTGTGTGTGTAAGCTTGTGAGTGTGTGTGTGAGTGCATGTACACGCATGTGCACATGTGTGACTACCTGGCGATAACTGGTTTGGGAGCTCGTGTGCAATGCCTTCCATAGTTGAATAGCCTGCCAATACTCATTGTCCACATTCACAGCCTATGGAACCCCTCCCCCTAACAAAAATAGTCATTTCTTTAGTAGCAGAGAACATGGGGACAATAACATTCCCAAGATGAGGAGAGCATGTGACTTCCGTTCACTGAGGATATCCCCCGGTCTGCAGTAAAGCTCTGCAGGTTGGCCTTTCTACAGACCATTCCGTCAAGTGAATGCAAGAGAGCAAGCGACAAAGCCCATCATTTCATTCCTTCCACAGCCCATGTACACCCTGCCTTATTGAGACTTTACCGCCTACATTTAAGGGCAACTCCCACCTCACTAGACTGGAGCATGGGTCACAGACTTGGCCGCTCATCCCATTATCCTGTACTGCCCTATCTCCGAATCGCGCTCCTGTCCAGCGAGGCTCCCCATCGGGAGCAGAACCTCCCAAATTGCCTCTTTAATCTCGGGGAGGGGGGGGGAATCGGCATAAATCCTCCTTTATTTTCAAAGGCAATTGATCCATCCTCACACCTCCACAGCCTGCTGCTTTCCTTGCTTCACACCACTGGGATCAGATGGGCTAGCCTTGGAAGGGGAGAAGGTGCCAGCACATTTTAATCACAGCAAACAAAAGCCTCAATGTGAGCAATGTGGCAACAATTACACCCAGATAAATAAATCACCAGGCACTGTGCTCTCGGGAGCAGAGGAGTCGATCGGCAGGCTCTCAGTATTATCATACCAATTATTCCTGCACACATTACACTGAAGAAAATGTACATACTGAGAAACACGGCATAAGAAACTCAGAGAAATCTATTAACGTAGCCTTAATTCTCTTTCAAGTCATTTTATTTGTGATACATTTAATTTAGTGGCACACATGTAGCAATATGTGATTCCAGGCAAATAACTAGCCTCTTGATTCACCTATTATTTTCCCTGAATTCTAATATTGCCACTCATTAATTTTTCAATAATGTGCATTTGGAGTATTTAATAAAAACTCTGGAAATCTAAATCAAAAGTGCAAATGTGGGTCAGCATCTGAATGGGAAAGGTAATGTGTTACATTGTGTACTTCTGGCATTATCCGTTTTGATTTTACAGCGTATGATCTTTGCTGCAATTAAGCATCACCTTCCATGTTTACAAGGCACGCAGATCCATTTCCCAGCAGCTTGGAAGTATGCTGAAACTGATGAGCTTGGCCTTCACCCTCGAGCCATTGGCAGGGACCCTTCACTGGGCACAATGTCCAATAGAACCTCGACTGACCACACTCCCAGTGTTCACACTCTCATGTTTCTGAGAGTTTTGATTGAGCTTTGCATAACTTGGCTAAAACACAATTGAATATCTGAAGTCGATGTGACTATTTGTACTGTCCTTCTGCGCCTGTGTCCCCTCGATCCCTCGAGACTCCGCCCCCGAAACCGGAACCAGAAGTGGGGCCCTGCAATCGGTCTGACCACGTTCCGCAGGACTCCGAGCAACCGGGTGGGAGAGAGAGCGAGAGCGAGAGCGACAGCCTGGAGGGGGGGAAGGGGAGAGAGAGAGAGAGAGAGCGACAGCCTGGAGGGGGGAGGGAGAGAGAGAGAGAGAGAGAGAGAGAGAGCGACAGCCTGGAGGGGGGAAGGGGAGAGAGAGAGAGAGAGAGAGAGCGACAGCCTGGAGGGGGAGAGAGAGAGAGAGAGCGACAGCCTGGAGGGGGGGAAGGGGAGAGAGAGAGAGAGAGAGAGAGCGACAGCCTGGAGGGGGGAAGGGGAGAGAGAGAGAGAGAGAGAGAGAGCGACAGCCTGGAGGGGGGAGGGGGAGAGAGAGAGAGCGACAGCCTGGAGGGGGAGAGAGAGAGAGAGAGCGACAGCCTGGAGGGGGGGAAGGGGAGAGAGAGAGAGAGAGAGAGAGCGACAGCCTGGAGGGGGGAAGGGGAGAGAGAGAGAGAGAGAGAGAGAGCGACAGCCTGGAGGGGGGAGGGGGAGAGAGAGAGAGCGACAGCCTGGAGGGGGGGAAGGGGAGAGAGAGAGAGAGAGAGAGAGCGACAGCCTGGAGGGGGGAAGGGGAGAGAGAGAGAGAGAGAGAGAGAGCGACAGCCTGGAGGGGGGAAGGGGAGAGAGAGAGAGAGAGAGAGAGCGACAGCCTGGAGGGGGGAGGGAGAGAGAGAGAGAGAGAGAGAGAGAGAGCGACAGCCTGGAGGGGGGAAGGGGAGAGAGAGAGAGAGAGAGAGAGCGACAGCCTGGAGGGGGAGAGAGAGAGAGAGAGCGACAGCCTGGAGGGGGGGAAGGGGAGAGAGAGAGAGAGAGAGAGAGCGACAGCCTGGAGGGGGGAAGGGGAGAGAGAGAGAGAGAGAGAGAGAGCGACAGCCTGGAGGGGGGAGGGGGAGAGAGAGAGAGCGACAGCCTGGAGGGGGGGAAGGGGAGAGAGAGAGAGAGAGAGAGAGAGCGACAGCCTGGAGGGGGGAAGGGGAGAGAGAGAGAGAGAGAGAGAGAGCGACAGCCTGGAGGGGGGAAGGGGAGAGAGAGAGAGAGAGAGAGAGAGCGACAGCCTGGAGGGGGGAAGGGGAGAGAGAGAGAGAGAGAGAGAGAGCGACAGCCTGGAGGGGGGAGGGGGAGAGAGAGAGAGCGACAGCCTGGAGGGGGGAAGGGGAGAGAGAGAGAGAGAGAGAGAGAGCGACAGCCTGGAGGGGGGAAGGGGAGAGAGAGAGAGAGAGAGAGAGCGACAGCCTGGAGGGGGAGAGAGAGAGAGAGAGCGACAGCCTGGAGGGGGGGAAGGGGAGAGAGAGAGAGAGAGAGAGAGCGACAGCCTGGAGGGGGGAAGGGGAGAGAGAGAGAGAGAGAGAGAGAGAGAGAGAGCGACAGCCTGGAGGGGGGAGGGGGAGAGAGAGAGAGCGACAGCCTGGAGGGGGAGAGAGAGAGAGAGAGCGACAGCCTGGAGGGGGAGAGAGAGAGAGAGAGCGACAGCCTGGAGGGGGAGAGAGAGAGAGAGAGAGAGCAAGCCTGCAGGGGGAGGGGGAGAGAGAGAGAGAGAGAGCCTGGAGGGGGGAAGGGGAGAGAGAGAGAGAGAGAGAGTGCGAGCCTGGTGAGAGAGAGAAAGAGAGAGAGAGAGAGAGGGGGGGGAGGAGGGCGAGAGAGAGCGAGCCTGGAGGGGGAGGGGGGAGAGAGAGAGACAGAGAGAGAGAGAGCCTGGAAAGGGGGGGGGGCGGAGAGAGAGAGCCTGGAGGGGGAGGGGAGGGGGAGGGGGGAGAGAAAAAGAGAGCCGGGGGGGGGGGAAGGGAGAGAGAGCTTGGGGGGGGTAGATGGGGGAGGGAATCAGAGGGCAAAGAGGTTCTTCCAAACCAGAAGCCACGATACTGACACTATTCAGTTCATACCCAATAAACCTGTTAACAAACCGCACACAATGCTCCATCTATGGCGGGGGGGGCGGGATGTAGTAAGGTTGGGCTGGGGCAAGGGACTTGGGCTGGGGGAGGGATGCACTTGCGCTCGGGTAAGGGACTGGTGGTTTTCGGGGAGATTTATCCTCTGTGGCTTCTGAAGTCAAAATGGATCGAATTACAATTTGCGAATTCAGTTAGAACTTGGGCCGGGTGGTTCCAAGTACACACTCCACAGAAAATTCAGGGTGTGGCTTATCCTCCAAAGGGGACCAATCACCAAAGGGGCAGTGAAATTGGAGAGCCAATCAGAGATAAGGGCATCACAAATAGACACATCCATTTTAAATTGTGTCTAGTGCTCTATTCAGGTAGAATTTACTATCCACGTAACTCTGATTTTTATTATTGAGACAAGACTTTAGGGCAAGAGATCAGCAGAACTCGGGGCTTCAGATCAAAAGCCAGCCGGAGTCAGGGTGTCAGGGAAGGAGACGAGCAGGACTCAGGGTGTCAGGGCAAGGGACCAGCAATAGTCAAGTTCCCAGAACTTTATGGTGATATTTCATTTTTAAAGTGATAAATATGGGTTGTATCTCCACATGCAGTGAACATGGTTGGGTGATCACAATCAGGAGTCAAAACCTCATGACTGTATCAGGTTAAGATTAGAGGGACACTTGATTATCTAACATTCCTCCAAGGGGCAAGGTTAATTGTGATTCCACTGCAATCATGTTGTTAATTATTACAGCTAAAGTTGGTTTTATTGACTCGGTAGGACACTGCTATTGAACCATGAAGACCAGAAAGTCCCAAGTTTGATTCTAAGTCCATGTTGCGTTAGATAACAGTTAGGATGGAGGTGGTGGTGGGGTGCAGCTGGCCTCAATATATGGGCATGGAGAGGAGAAAAATCAGCCAGTATTCCCACTTCCGCTCATTATCCAGACACCAGTGCCAAGCACCAGTGCCAAGTGTCTGTGTGTAGAGATTCTTGTGAGCAAAGGACTTGGCTTGTGGTAGCTGCCAAGGGCAAATTGCTTGGCATGGTCTCAAAAGGCATACAAAGGAAGAATGCCACTTGTAAAAAGTAACACAGGGATGATAGGACGGTTCCACCTTCCAACAGAATCATACATATCCAGGAATATAAAAGGACATTGAATAAAAGGTCGGTATTATTTTGTAGTACACAGAGCTCTCGCCTCGGAGTCTGAAGGTCGTGGGTTCAAGTCCCTCTTCAGAGACTGCAGCTCAAGGCTGACACTCCAGTGCAGTACTGAGGCAGTGCTGCACTGTCGGAGGGGCAGTACTGAGGGAACGCTGCACTGTCGGAGGGGCAGTACTGAGGGAACGCTGCACTGTCGGAGGGACAGTACTGAGGGAACGCTGCACTGTCGGAGGGGCAGTACTGAGGGAACGCTGCACTACCGGAGGGGCAGTACTGAGGGAACGCTGCACTGTCGGAGGGACAGTACTGAGGGAACGCTGCACTACCGGAGGGACAGTATTGAGGGAACGCTGCACTGTCGGAGGGACAGTACTGAGGGAACGCTGCACTCTCGGAGGGGCAGTGCTGAGGGAACGCTGCACTGTCGGAGGGACAGTACCGAGGGAACGCTGCACTGTCGGAGGGGCAGTGCTGAGGGAACGCTGCACTGTTGGAAGGACAGTACTGAGGGAATGCCGCACCGTCGGAGGGGCGGTACTGAGGGAACGCTGCACTGTTGGAAGGGCGGTACTGAGGGAGTGCTGCACTGTGTTGGAGGGGTAGTACTGAGGGAGTGTTGCACTGTCGGAGGGGCAGTACTGAGGCAGTGCTGCATTGTCGGAGGGACAGTACTGAGGGAACGCTGCACTGTCGGAGGGACAGTACTGAGGGAACGCTGCACTGTTGGAGGGGCAGTACTGAAGGAACGCTGCACTACCAGAGGGGCAGTACTGAGGGAATGCTGCACCGTCGGAGGGGCGGTACTGAGGGAACGCTGCACTGTCGGAGGGACAGTACTGAGGGAACGCTGCACTGTTGGAGGGGCAGTACTGAAGGAACGCTGCACTACCAGAGGGGCAGTACTGAGGGAATGCTGCACCGTCGGAGGGGCGATACTGAGGGAACGCTGCACTGTTGGAAGGACGGTACTGAGGGAGTGCTGCACTGTGTTGGAGGGGTAGTACTGAGGGAGTGTTGCACTGTCGGGGGGCAGTCTTTCGGATGAGATGTTAAACCGAGGCCATGTCTGCCCCATCAGGTGGACGTAAAAGATCAAAGAAAAGCAGTGGAGTAATATTTATCCCTCAATCAACATCACTAAAACAGATTATCTGGTCGGCTGTTTGTGGGAGCTTGCTGTGCACAAATTGGCTGCCGTGTTTCCTACATTACAACAGTGACTACATTTCAAAAAGTACGTCATTGGTTGTAAAGCACTTTGGGACATCCTGAGGCCGTGAAAGGTGCGATATAAATATAAATTCCTTCTTACAGATGGATTTTATATCTTAGATCAGCCCCCATAAATAGATAACGCCTAAAATGACTGTTTAAAATGTTTACCAGCAGATAGAAAGAGATGCAAGAGATAGAAAAAGATAGAAAGAGAGCATGGCTGGCTGCGATTCACATGGCTGGTTAGGCAACTACAAAGGTCTAGTGGAGATGACTTACATTGGGAATAAAACCTGCTGTGAGCTTCTTCTGCAGGACAGCATCCCAGTTTATGTCAGCGAGGTAAGGAGAGCCCTGTATATCAGCCAGGCTGGAGAGGCGCTGGGCTGAACTCACTGCAATCAGCTGAAAAGAATGAATAAAAATTACTAATAGAAGGAGGGGGAAATCCAACAAAACAGATTTACACAATGCTGGATTTATCCACATCAGTTTCATACAGTGCAAGAGCCTTCACATCATATTTATACAATGCACTGGTATGTGTTGACTGTTCATGCATCCAATAAGCCACTTTGATATGTTTCTGAGAGATGTGACAAGGTGTCATATGCTACATGAAGGCTTTGTCAGGCTTCACTGTGCAACAAAACCACTGGTCTCATTGACAACTATATAGTGATCATGCTACCACCTGGGAGGACAAGGGCAGCAGGTGCATAGGAATACCGTCACGTGCAAGTTCCCCTCCAAGTCACACACCATTCCAAATTGGGCGTATATTGCCGTTCCTTCTTCGTTGCTGGGTCAAAATCCTGGAACTCCCTCCCTTCAGCACTGTGATATATATGTAAACCTGTAAATATATAACCACCAGAGGGCTCATCCCCTGGAGTCCCAAGGGATCCCACTATCCCTTGGCAGCACCTGGACTTAAGGAGGCCTCACAGGCTGGAGAGGCACTCTGGAGACCTGCAATAAAAGACTAAGGTCACACTTTACTTTGAGCTCACAGTATCTGGTCAGACTCTTTATTCATACACTACACCCTCACTGTGGTGTATGAAATGATACAATGAACTCCGTACTGTGAGCCAGTGACTAGGTGTAACCTGGTCAGTCTTTAATGGCTTCCAGAGGTGAAGATACATAGGTGAAGTTCAGGTTATATACTGGGCCCAGTACCTATGACCCTAGGACCTCCGACGGTAGTGCCCCCGGTGGTGGGAAGACCTTATGTACATACATTACAGTCACCACACGGACTGGAAAGGGTCAGCAGCACCTTCTCAAGGGCAATCAGGGATGCAAAAAATGTCTGCATTGCTAGCGATGCCCATATCCTGAGAATGAATAAAAAACAGACATAGCGAAATATTGGCGCTTCCGGCAACTGTAAGAGTCAATGGGGCCGAAATTCAGGTCTGCCACAAACCTGGTGCACCCACTGTCTTTTTTGTGCGATTACCGCCGCTATTTTTGGGCGGCCAGAAGATCGATTTTAGCGTTTTTTTTTTAAACTGGGTTCCGGCAGTAATGACGGGAGTCGGGAGTTTGCAGCAGTGTGGATAGGTTGATTAGAGCGCAGTAACCACGGGGAAATTCAGCCTTCGGATCATGTGCAGCTAATGAGCCAGTTGCTCCCTGGCCTTCTCAAAGGCTTTGCAGCAAGGCCCTGAGGAGGGAAGGAGTTGTGTTGAAGGATGGCTGGTGCTGTTGGACCAAGAAGGACAACACGATTTTTCAACGCTGAGCTGGAGACCCTGATGCAGGGTGTGGAGGGGAGGCGAGTCCTTTACCCAGACGCGGGGAGGCCCACTCGCGAGGTGTTTACAAATGTAGGGGGGGGGCGGCGAGATTGCTGTGGAGATCTCCAGGACCTCCATTCATAACCACATCGCCACACAGTGCAGAAAATGGATGAACGATATCAAGCGTCTGATGAAAGTCAGTACCTGTTCCACCAACTGCTGACCTTGCATCTCCTTCTCTTATTTCCCATCTTCACTGTATAGTCACTGAAGCAGCCTCTATATATATATATATATATATGTGTGTGTGGGTTTGCGCATTGGAGGCTCCCTCTCATCTCACAGTTACAGCTGCATGTCAGGGATACACTTGTGCGCTCCTTTCTGATGCGTCATCACAATGGCACTCACCAACCATTCTGTTTTGCAGGCCAAACTTGCACCCTGGGGAACTGCAATCCGGACAAATCCGGCCTGCCGCTCCACCTACTTCTCCCTGGTCATGGAGAAGGAGATATATTGGGCTCTTCTCTTATACAGAGCATCGGTCACCTGCCAGATGGCGTGATGGGCAGAGAATTGGGAGATGTTTGATATGTCTGCAGTGGCAGACTGGAACGAGCCCGTTGCATAAAAGTTGAGAGCTATCCTGAGCCTTGTCCGAGGCTGCAGATCTTGCCACAGGACATTGCACACCTCCCTCAGAATCTCCTTTCTAAATCTGAGCCTCCGCAGACATTGCTCATCACTGAGCTCCAGGAATGAAAACTGATGTCTGTGGACCCTTTGATAGCAGGGCCTCCTTCCCTCAGGTCTGTGCTGGGCCCTTCCAATGGCACCTGGCTGATCGCCTTCTCCCTGTTCCTACTGATGTTCTCAGCCTCTGCAGGCTGCTGCTGGCAAGGCTCCTGGCCCAGTATATGGTGCGGTGGGTCAGCGTATCTGACCCTCCTCCTCACGCCATCTCCCTCCTGGCCACCCTCTCTACGTGGAGGTCTGCGGCCTTCTGCAGGTCCTTCTCTCTGTTGGGCAGCCATGGCTGCTGCCTCTCTTGCCTGTTGCCTCAACACCCATTGCTGAGGGCACCGCCTACTCCTGCGTGCCGCCCTGCCTCTCACAAGGCGTTGCCCTGCCAACACTGCACCCATTCTGTCTGAAGGCTCGACCCTCACAAGCAGCCCTGTGTGTGACAGAGAATGAGGCCCACAGGCCACGACTAATCAGTGAGAGTCAAAAAGTTTTCTACACTTACAAAAAGTTCTGTAAAGTCCGCTGCAGGCTTAGCAAAACTCTGCAGAGCAATCTGAAAATGTTTGGACCACAAATACCCGATCGCACAAACTCTCCGTTCTCCTCCTCTGGCGGTCTACAGCAGCCCCACAAAGTGCACCAACCTAAAAAGCTGTCGGGGGAACTGTTGGGCAAAAAGCTGGGTTTTTATAGTGAATATGGGTGGAGTGGCCACGCGACAGCGGTGCGCGCTCTAATGACATCATCACGGCCACAGGACCCACACCGCAGCAGAAGTCGGCGATTTGGAGCAGAAGTGGACACCGCCCAAAATCTCCCGCGCTGAATATGGTTGCGGGGGCCAGTCGATTCTGCTGTATGGCCGCCGCAAACCTGCGGTAACGGGCCTTATCGGGACCCTGAATTTCGGCCCCTACATCTTGAAGCAATTTAACAGACAATTGGATGCTGTCATAAGAGTTGCTCGGTTTTACTGGATAGTTAAGCTAAGATGGGCCGAATGGTCTTCCTTCCCTCCATTTATCTGGTGACGACGAACAGATCGATGTTGACAAAACGGGATGGATTCTGCGGCAAAATTAACAGTGAGACTAACAGTGTTCTTAACGTATAAGTCAGACAGCAACTTCCAGCAATCGCACATGTGCAGTTAAATACATAAATCAGGACGTTACTGTCCGAGATGCCCTGCTCCTCCAGAAGCTGTGTGATAGCAGTATCTCGCGGAGAGACTTGCCATCGAAAGACAGGGAACGTCATGAAGTTGCTGTACTTACCTGATCATCATCATCATACTCACTAAGCTCACGGAAAAAGTTAGGGATTATTTATTCCAGTGTAAGTAGCCTTTTAACGGTGTGGTAAATCTTAATTACTGTCAAACAACCTCTCTGTCACTGGAAATTAACTTAAACAAATGTAGAGTCTCATTCCTTCACCTTTTAATTATTGTTGTGGATTTAAAAGAATTAAAAATTTACATTTTTTTTACTTTTTCTTTCAGTCTCTTTTAGCTCTTGCTCTTAATCCAATTTTTCTTTCCCTCTATTTTGATTTCTGTACATAGGATTACATAGCATATACGGCACAGAAACAGGCCATTCAGCCCCACTAGTCCATGACTGCGTTTATGCTCCACTTGAGCCTCCTCCCGGCTTTCTTCATCTAAATCTATCAGCATAACCCTCTATTCCCTTCTGCCTCATATGCTTGTCTAGCCTCCCCTTAAAATGTATCCATACTATTCACTTCAACCACTCCCTGTGGTAGCGAGTTCCACTTTCTTCTGAATTCCAGATTTGATTTCTTGGTGACTATCTTATATTGATGGCCTCTAGTTTTGCTCCTCCCCACAAGTGGAAACACTCTCTCCGTATTTACTCTACCAAAACCTTTCATGGTTTTAAAGACCTCTATTAGGTCACCCCTCCGGTTTCTTTTTTCAAGAGAAAAGAGACTCAACCTGTTCATCCTTTCCTGATAGGTATACCCTTGCATTTCTGGTATCATCCTTGCAAATCTTCTCTGCACCCTCTCCAGTGCCATGTTACAATATAGCAAATAGAATTGTTCGCAGTACTCCAAATGTGATCTAACCAAGGTTCGATACAAGTTTAGCATGACTTCACTACTTTTCAATTCTATACCTCTAGTGCTTGGTTTGCTTTTCTTATTGCCTTGCTAACCTGTGTCGCTACATTTACTGATTTGTGTATTTATACTCTGAGATCCCTTTGCTCCTCTACCTCATATAGATTCTTATTTTCCAAGTAATATGTGAACTCCCTATTTATTTTACCAAAATGTAATACATCTATCTGTGTTGAACTTCATTTGCCAATTATATCCCCATTCTGCACGTTTATTCATGTCCTCCTATAATTTGTTGCAGTCCTCCTCAGTATTGACACTCCCCCCAATTTGGTGTCATCCACAAATTTAGAAATTGTGTTTTTGATTCCAAAGTCTAAATTGTTAATACAAATTGTGAACAACAGTGGTCCCAGCACTGATTCTTGTGAAACACCACTGCCCACCTTCTGCCACTGTGAATAGCACCCCTTTACCCCTACTCTCTGCTTTCTGTCTTGAAGCCAGCTAGCTATCCATTCTGCTTGTCCCCTGACTCTGCATTCTCTGACATTCATTAGTCTATTATGTGGTACCTTAGCGAAGACCTTTTGAAAATCTAGATAAATTACATCTACTGCATTACCCTTGTCTACTCTCTGTTACCTCTTCAAAAAATTCTATTAGGTTGGTCAAGCAAGACTTCCTCTTTTGAAATCCATGTTGACTAATTATTATTATATTTTTGGTGTCTAGATATTCTTCCATTTTCTCCTTTAGTTGGGATTTCATTTTTTTATAATTCCGTGGGCATGTTCCATCTCCCTTCTTAAATTTAGGTATTACGATAGCTATCCACCTGTCCTCTGGCACTACACCCTTTTCTAACAAATTCCTAAATATGCGTAGTAATGTCTCTTCCCTAGATTCTTTTAAAATGCACGGATGTAATCTGTCTAGACCAGGGGTTTTTATCCTCTTTGAGTTTCATTAGTTTATTTAATATATCTCCTCGTTTTATTTTAAATGCAATTATCTCATTACTAATCTCATCATCCCTGATAAATACTGAAGCAAAGTCATTATTTAATATAAAAGCAAAATACTGCTGATGTTAGAATCTGAAATAAAAATAGAAAATGCTGGAAATCTCAACAGGTCAGGTCAGTGGAGAGAAACAGAGTTTCGGGTCAATGACCCTTCGTCAGAACTAGAAAATTTTGAGATGGAACAGATTTTTAAGGAAGTTCAGGGGCACTGAAAGGGGGAGGGAAGGAAAGAACAAAAGGGAAGGTCTGTGATAGGGTGGAAGGCAGAAGAGATTTAAGAGGCAAAAGGAATGATGGGCAAGAATGAGATGGCAATGGCACAATGATAATGATACATTATTTAATATCTCTACCATCTCTCTATCATTGCCTGTGGTATTATCCTGTCCATCTCTCAGTGGCCCTATTCCCATCACAACCTTCCTTTTTTATTTGCGTGCCTGTAAAATATTTTACCACTTTGTTTTATGTTCCTTGATAATTTAATTTCATATTTTCTCTTTGCTTTCCTTATTGTTTATTTGACTTCTCTCCTAATCTCTTCATATTCTCCCTTATCTCGCTCTCCCCACTTGTCTAGGTACTTAATGTATGCCTCTTTCCTTACCCTCAATTTTTCCCTTGTGGCTTTATTCTTTCACGGTGTCTCATTAGTGTTTAGTTTGTTCTTGTTTTTATTGGAATATATTTTTCCTGTACTCTGTTGAATAATATTTTAAATGTTTCCCATTAGTGTTCTATGTCACTATTTGCCAATATTATTGTCAATTTTATTTTCCCAACTTCTATTCTCAGCCCCTCAAAATCAACTTTACTCAAATCTATTATCCTGGTCTTTGTTATGCTTATGTCTTTCTCATTTTTATCATAAAGCAAATTATATTATGGTCACTATTGCCTAGATGTTCCCCTATTTTAACTTCTCATATCTGCTCTGGTTCATTCCCCATTACTAGATCCAATAGCGAATCCTCCCTTGTTGGGCTTTTTACATATCGGGTTAGAAAGTAATCCATGCACATAATAGGTACTCCATTCCCTTATCCCCTTTACCTATCTCTTCTGTCCAGTTAATATCAGGGTAGTTGAAATCCCCATGATTATTATTCTATGTTTTATACTCATTTTCCTAATTTGTCTGCATATTTCTTCCTCCAACTCCCTTCCAGTGTTAGGTGGTCTGTAGACTCCACCTATTAGTGATTGGTCCTTTATTATCTTTTATCTCTATCCGTATGGAATCTATTTTTGTCTTGCTGATAGCGGTGTCACTTTTTTCTACTGCCATTATGTTATCCTTAAAAAGTAAAGCTACTCCACCTCCCCTTTTTCCCTCTCTATCTTTTCTAGATATGTTATACCCTGCAATGTTTAATTCCCAGTCCTGATTTTTCTGTAGCCATGTCTCAGTAATCTCTATTCTGTCCGGTTCCTCACAACGCATAATTGCCTCCAGCTCCCCTGTTTTATTACAGAGAAGATGTGCATTGCTCTATAGGTAGATTAACTCATTTTTAATAGGATTTCCTCTCATTTTATTTTTAACCATCTTTTAAAACTCCTGTTCTATAACTCTATTTATTCTCTGGCCATCAATGTTCTCCATTACTTTAATCTTTCCTATGCTGTCCTTTCCTGTTTTGTTTATATTTAGGCTGTTTTAATTTCTTGTAGATCCCTTCCCCCTTCTTACTAGCCTTTGCCACCTCCCTATTTACCCTTTCTGCTAGGACACGGGTCCCATCCCAGTTCAGGTGGAGCATGTCCCCTCGGTACAGCTCCTTTCTGTCCCAGAACTGGTGCCAGTGTCCCATGAAAAGGAACCCCTCTTTCCCATACCAGACATTTAGCCACGTGTTAATTCTCCTGCTCTGACTGTTTCTCTGCCAATTTGCAAGTGGTTCGAGCAATAATCCAGAGATTATTACCATCAAGTTCCTGCTTTTTAATTTTGCTCCAACTCTTGATACTGTTTCAGCAGGACCTCCTCCATGTTCCTACCTATGTCGTTTGTTACAATGTGGACCACAAAAACTGGATTTACCCCCTCCCATTTCAAATTCCTATCCAACCGCCTTGAGAAATCCCTTACCGTGACAACACACCATTCGGGATTCTCGTTCTTGGCTGCAGAGGACACTAATTATAGAATTCCCCATCACTACCACATTTCTATTCTGCTCTTCCCTCCCCCCACCTCCCCCCCCACGGACAGCCTTCTGAGCCTTGTTCCTCTCCTCCCTGCAGTCTTTCTCCTTGTCCTCACAGGTAGCGAGTACATCGTAGCTGCGTGACCTCCTCCTCAACCTCTCCTAAATCCCCACTACCCAGCTCCCTAACAGTCACACCCTCCCTTTCCTCAACCTGTGCTTTGCTCTGGGGTGTGACTGTATTCTGGGTAAAACTACCCAGAAACTCCTCCCCGTCCCTTATGTCTCTAACTCGCACTCCAGCTCAATGACTCAGCCGGAGTGACCGATGGCAGAGACACTTACTGCAGAGGTGGGAATCTAGGACTGTCTCGCTGTCCACAAATTCCCAAATACTACAGTCCTGACACGTAGCTGTCATCTCTAGACTTCTTCATTTATTTGCTTATTTAACCAGTTACATTTTTAATCAAACAATTATTTGTAGCTATATTAATGAATACGTTTATCAAGTAAAGTTACTATTTAAAAACGTAATAGTTATAGCTCCCCAGGTCTTAGTTTTAAAATAACCTGTAGTACTCACAAACCAATCACCTACCTGCTGTCCTGTGACGTCACTCATTTTTTTTGTCTTTTTAAATCCCTGCTCAGGCCCGCTCCTCATTCCCCCCCATCACCCGCTCAGGTCCGCTGTGTCCCGGGCCCTCTCCTCACTCCCCCACCACCCGCTCAGTCCCGGGCCCTCTCCTCACTCCCCCCCCCCACCCCACCACCCGCTCAGTCCCGGGCCCTCTCCTCACTCCCCCCCCACCCCACCACCCGCTCAGGTCCGCTGTGTCCCGGGCCCTCTCCTCACTCCCCCCCCATCACCCGCTCAGGCCCACTGTGTCCTGGGCCCTCCCCTCACCCGCTCAGGCCCATTGTGTCCTGGGCCCTCTCTGCTCCTGCTCAGGCCCACTGTTTCCTGGGCCCTCCCGTCACCCGCTCAGGCCCACTGTGTCCTGGGCCCGCTCAGGCCCACTGTGTCCTGGGCCCTCCCCTCCCCCGCTCAGGCCCACTGTATCCTGGGCCCGCTCTGTTCCCATTCTTTATGTTGCTGCCGCCGCTCCCACTCGGGTCCGCTGCTTTCACATTCACTATTCTAACTGATACTTCCTGGTTTAGACTTGGTGCTGCTCATTAAAGATTCTTCAATTTGCTTGGTTAAGGAGATGCACAGTCGCTTGCCCTGTTCACACAGGTTTCAGATGCTCTGTAGAGGGTGCTTTACTGTTTGGGTGGTTGGCTGACAGCAACTTCCAGTGCAAGATACCATTAAAATGTCCCCAGGCAAGGGCAAGTTTAATGAATGACTGGCGTTGTTCATTCGCCACAGACTGCAAAATCCGGCCCAATATTTTTCTATGTATTCAAATTCAACAGAGAAAAATGAACAAACAATGGTATAAATCCCATACCCCACAATCTTCCTTTTTAGTTGGATATTAAAGATCCCATGGCACCATTTGAAACAAGCAGGGAGAGGAGGGGAAAAAATTGCAGAGAGACAGAAAAAAGTTATCATTTTCTTCGCACTCAAAGGTAACTATTAAAGATGGATACAAGAGAAAATAAACAAAGGAAAACTCTGCAAGTATCAGAATGATGGCTTATTGGAAGACCTGCAGGTAACCTACACAAAGGAGATCTGGATCACGGTGGTTATCCATACCTCCCACCACAGAGGGTAGCAGCCCATCCTCAGCCAGAGTTTTCAGATCTCTGAACTCTTCCTATTGTACGGGTATCACTCCACTTGCCAACCCTCCGGGATGCTCCTGGAGTCTCCAGGATTTCATCTCCTGGACACTGCTGTCAGCAACCTGGGTGGAAAATCTTAAGGGCGTTAAAAAAAATTACCTGTTTTTTTTTTCATTTTCTTTGGAGACTTTCAGTTGTTAGTTATAAAAATATTGGTGATGGGTTAAAAAGGCTGTTTGACTGACAATCGGGTAACAAAACGCCTGTGCACTTTCCAATTGACATAGGATGGTGACACGCCACAAGGATCAATGGTGGGAGTGTGGGGTCAGGGTGGTTGAGGGGCCGTGAGGTCAGGTGATGAAATCGACTGGTATACATCCAATTAGCTCTTGGCAACCCTACATTCAGTGCTGAAGCTGCCCTTACCTTCTGAAGCAGCGCCACCAATCCACTGGACCAGGTAGAGGGGTAGTTTATGCTGACAGAGTTGAACATGTGAAGGGCCTCGTTAACAGAAGTGCTGGAACGGATTTCATACGGTCTCTGCAAAAGGATATAAATCTTGTCTGTTTATATATCGCTAAATATCAGAGGCAGCCATCTTCCGAAGGTTTGCTTTCATTGTTTAAATAGCAACATCATTTCTAAGTCAATATAATTATTTCATTATCTTTTGAATTTAAATTCAATTTTATAGTTAAAAAAAATGAGAAAAGTAAAAAGGAAAGTAAAGGGGTCTGTTTGACTAAAATAGTAAAGAAGAGCTTTATGTTGGCTCAGTAGGTTAATGCACCATGGGGTGTGGGATTAGACCATAGCCCTCCCCCCACCCCACACACAGTCAATAAGTCTGCTGACTCCCACTGTCTTGGCTGTTTGGGCAAGGTACCAAGTGCTGCCAGTGTCCATACACCAGGACCCCAGCACGAGCCACCAATTTTAGGAAGATAAGGTTGCGGAAATGGTCGATATTTTTGCATCTGCAGGGTTCCCCAGTGGATGAGTGGGCTTACTCGGAGGCAACTGAAACCCTGAGGTCTCGAGTCCAATCCCTGGGGGGGGAACACTACTCGCTGATGTCAGCCAAGGTAGAGGCCATGAAACGCAAATAGCCCGCTGACGCTTGTAGTCACGGCTCATATTTGAATAAAATCACCAGGCAGCAAATGGCAGATTTAGAACCATAGCCAGCAAGGAAACAGTTCCTTGGGGAGGGGAGGGAAGGGATGGGGTGAAAATTAGCAAGGGAAAAAAATGATAATGCAGTCTGATCCTTAGACTCAGTGACAGATTGTGTAGGACAAGGTGTTTGTATGAGTGCACTGAATGAGAGCCTTGGGCACGTGTACCTGTCCTTTGAGGAGCTCGTAGGCTGTGATTCCGAGAGACCACCAGTCCACAGCAAAGAGATAGCCAGTACATCCATTTACAAATGGGTGAAATATTTCTGGAGCTGGGGGAAGAGAATAAAAAAGTACAATTAATATTGTAGCATTTCATTACAATGAATACTCTTTGTTCATTAGCGCAGGTAGAAAATAAGCATGGCTTTCCCCCCATGTCCTGTGTGAAGATTCTCCCAGTCTGGAGAACATTTTCAGAGAGAAAGATTGAAGAAAAATACAAACTGGCAGCAGTGTAAATACAGACTCTTTTGATCACTTTACACTTCCAGCCAGAATAGCTGCTCCATAGCTGGTCTGAAAAGTTCCCAGGAGTTTCCAACATCTGCTCTTCCCTACTCAGGGGAGAAGGGGTAGATCACATGATCACAACTATTCCTGGATTAATCTTTGAGGGGTTGCTATCGGTGACACCATACGAGGCTGGAAAAGGCCATTGCAGTCCATCTGCCCAGTAACAAAAGTTCAAATAATGCGTCAACTTGGAATTTTCTCATTAAAATCTCTGCATTTTCTTGGTTGTTTTGTGGCAGTAAGTTAGGAAGCACAGAGCAGTGGTGTGTTCTGCCGCAACACCACCTCACAAAAAGGTCCGCCTTTAGTTTCCTCCCAGGGACCCGTCAGTCAACTTGGCCACTCAGCCAGAATCTGCCCCACTGCGTGTAAATATCTGCGGGTGGCTGAGCTCTTTGAACCTCCACCATTTTGTTCAGTTTCTGCCTTTACACCTGCCTCCGCCCCCTAGGAAACAGCGCCACTACATAAGTGGCTTTAAGAAGAGCATGTCGGTGACCCAGAGGCAGCTTGTTGTCCGAGAATGCACTACTAACTTGCAGCTTTCTCAAAAAGTAGGACAGTGATTTCTTTTGACGTTCCTGTTCTCCTGTGAATTATAGTGAGAAAATCAGAAGATCTTTAACCCTTTGTTATGTCTGTAATGCACTCATGAATGACTCCACGAGGCAATGTGTTGTACTCAAACTGTAGGGACCTTGTAACTCCAGAGTATGGCAGTCGCATGGTGGCTACCCTTTTATACAGCTCCTGCCGCCAGGTCAGGAAACCCCAGTCTCCACCAGTTGCACCCTCTAGTGGTGCCAGAATAGTATATACACAGTGTAAACCTTATTGATAGTACATCAGGTAAACAAGTTTCCATCTTATGCATCTATACAGTGACAACACAGAAAGTATATCTATAGTTTGCATATATAACAGAGAATATCTGTGTTTCTTTGTTTTGAAGAGAAGGATGACGAGGGTGTGAAAGAGGCAAATTTTGATGAGACGAGAGTGTGACATACCATAAACGTCCAAATCACCTATCCTCCCAGCCTGTCAATGCAGTAGCCAGTCACCCTTCCCCTCCAGAGGGTACTGGGGAATTATGCTGGCTGCTAGTCAAAGCCTTGCAGCCTACATCACCAAGGAGCCAATCATTATCTGTGGCTACTAAAGTGACCACTGCATTGCATCTTTTGCTATTGCTTCCTTCCAGGAAACCTGAGGTGATGTTTCTCACAAATCAAGCAGCTGTGCACCATCGCATAAATGGAATGTTTCATTCAGGCAGATTTCTAAATTTAACAATTTTCAATCAACTCTTCTAAACAAATAGATAAAGTCCTCAACTGAACTAGCTGGGTTCCCACAAGTACAGGGTGCCATTGGCTGCAGTCATAGACCTGGTAGCCCCCTAGGAAAACCCCTAAAGCTCATCAATCAGAAGAGCTTCCATTTCAATAACATGCAAGTAGTGTTTGGTGCCAATCACGTAACATATATGACAATGCCCCCTAGCCAGAGGAGGTCAGAAGGATGGATGTGTCTTCGATCCTCCTGATGCCTTATTGACACTTTCTCACTTTGTCAGTCAACAATGATGAGCCAATGATATCTCCTATTGTCATGGCTGATGACTGTTATAAGGCATCCACACACAGAAGGAGCAACTTGGAACAAATAGTATTGTTATTCAGCAGACGATAGGGATATTGAAGGCTCGTTTCAGCTCCCTTAACAAATCTGGTGATGCCCTGCAATGCAGCCTGGCAAGGGTCTTAGGAGTCCATAGAATAATGAACGATACAGCACAGAAGGAGGCCATTCGGCCCATTGTGACTGTGCTGGCTCTGTGAAAGAGCTATCCAATGAATCCACTCTCCTGCCCTTTCCACATAACTCTGCAAATGTTGCTACTTCAAGTATTTATCCAATTCCCTTTTGAAAATTATTATTGAATCTGCTTCCACCATCCTTTCAGACAGTGCATTCCAGATCATTACAACTCACTGCGTAAGCATTTCTTTCCTCATGTCGCCTCTGGTTCTTTTGCCAATTACCTTAAATCTGCATCCTCTGGTTACCAACCCTTTGCCAGTGGAAACAATTTCTCCTTATTTGCTCTATCAAAACCCTTCATCACTTTAAATCACCCTTAACCTTCTCTGCTCTAAGGAGACCAACCCCAGTTTCTCCAGTCTCTCCATGTAAGTGAAGTCCCTCATCCCTGGTACCATTCGAGTTAATCTCCTCTGCACCCTCTCTAAGGCCTTGACATCCTTCCTAAAGTGTGGTGCCCAGAATTGGCCATAATACTCTAGCTGGGATCTAACCAGTGTTTTATAGAGGTTGAGCATAAGTTCCTTCCTTTTGTATTCCATGGGGCCAAAATTGATGGCCTTACCACCCATTGCTGCCGAGAGCCGCTGACATTCCTCCTCGGGTTCCGCCCTGTGCCAGTTTGCACTTGGGCTGGAGCGGACGGGAGAGGAGAACTGCCGGGAACCGCCCACTGACGTGTGGCCGGCCAAGTAGTGCAGGTGGCCTCCTGCCCGCCGAGATGCCAGGTTGGTGTGGGTGGGAGTCGGCACCAGAACGGGGAAGGACCGCTGCGAGGAGGCTGGTCTATCCCGACGGTAGGTATGAAGACCTGCAAGAAAAGGTTAGTAAACATTTTAAAATTTGTTTCTTTACAGCGACTTACCTGGATGGGGTCCCCTGAAGGTGTTCCAATGTTTTTTTAAATGATTTTTATTTCTAGCTGTTCGACCCTCCCTGGGCCCGACTCCATCCTCAGCGGCACTTGGGCGGCAAGAGCCTTCGCCACCGAGAATGAGACCTGCCACCCAGATTGACGGCGTAAGTCCCTCTTTTGCCGCCGGGCACCCTTTCAAAGGACTTTTTGCCGAAGCTCCTGCCAAAAGCACCATCAGGTATCTCTGCGGCCATCGGCGATCCTTTGGGCAGCACTTAGGTGGCCCTTGCCCTTCACCAATTTCGGCCCCCATGCCTCTATTTATAAAGCCGACGATCCCGTATGCCTTTTTAACCGATTTCTCAACTTGTCCTGCCATCTTCAAAGAGTTGTTTTCATACACCCCCATGTTCCTCTGTTCCTGCACCCCCTTTAAAATTGTATCCTTTAGTTTATATTGTCTTTCCTCATTCTTCATACCAAAATGAATCACTTCGCACTTCTCTGTGTTTAATTTCATCTGCCACGTGGCAACCCATTTCACCAGCCTGTCTATTGTTCTCCTGAAGTGTGTTACTATCCTCCTCACTGTTTATTATATTTTCGAGTTTCGTGTCATCTGCAAACTTTGAAATTATGCCCTCTATATCCAAGTCTAGGTCACTGAGATATTAAAAAGATCAGTGGTCCCAATACTGACCCCTGGGGACACCACTGTACATTTCCTTCCCGTCTAAAAAACAACCACTCACCACTACTGTCTGCTTCGTGTACCTTAAGCCAATTTTATCTCCACACAGCCACTGCCCCTTTAATCCCATGGGCTTCAATTTTGCTAACCGGTCTATTATATTATTATTTTATCAACCACCTTTTGAAAGTTCATATACACAACATCAACTGCACTACCCTCCACCTGCCCTCCCAGGAGATTTTCAGGATCTTGCGGAGACATCGCTGGTGATATATCTCCAGCGACTTGAGGTGTTTTCTGTACATCGTCCATGCCTCTGAGCCATACAGGAGGGCGGGTATTACTACAGCCCTGTAGACCATGAGCATGGTGGTAGATTTGAGGGCTTGGTCTTCGAACACTCTTTTCCTCAGGAGGCTGAAGGCTGCACTGATGCATTGGAGGCGGTGTTGAATCTCTGCATCAATGTCTACTTTGTTGATAAGAGGCTCCCGAAGTATGGGAAATGGTCCACGTTGTCGAGGACCATGCCGTGGATCTTGATGACTGGGGGGGCAGTGCTGTGCGGCGAGGACAGGCTGGTGGAGGACCTTTGTCTTACAGATGTTAAGTGTAAGGCCCATGCTTTCATATGCCTCGGTGATTGTTAGCGTTTTACATAATGCATCACTTTGCAATTTACAAAGCAGATGAGGATGAAGAATAGGAAGAAGAAACTAGCCCTCCATCACCATATTGTGAGGAGTCTGCATAGAAGGGAGAAGTGGTGTCTGCAGCATTGCGTGCAGCGCAAGAGAGGGGGAGAGAGAGAGAGAGAGGAGGCAACACAAAATAAACAGCAACTTTAAATAAATGTTACTCAAGAAACACATTCTTTATTTTTTCTTGGATGTGGGCAACACTGGTTCGGCAGTAATTATTGCCCATTACCCTGACAGAATTAGGAGTCAACCACATCATGTGATACTAGGTGTGATGTAGGCCAGACTGGGTAGTTGGAAGGACTATAGTGAAGCTTTGGGTTATTAGCAACACTGTAGTAGTTCCAATTAATTTCCTGGTGCTAGGCCTCAAATGGCCACATTTATTAAATTCAATCTTACAGGTTAACCAGTCAGAACACAAATCTGCAATTTCAACCACTCTTTACCATTGTGCCTACCCCTTCTGCCTAATACCAACAACTTGCAACTATATAGCACCTGAAACATAGTAAAACTTAGTATTTCCTTACTAACTTGAAGCTCCAATCTTTTACTACATAGTGCTCCCTGTGCAACAGAATGTCGAGGGGTGAGTGGCCGAGACATTTCTGCTGGAGCCTTCAAGGACTGAGGAGACTCACATTCATCTCAACAATGCTGATGTCCTTGCAGAACCTGCCTCCAGCTGCTTCTCTCTTGTGACTGCCATGGGTTCCAAGTCTTGGCCTGAAGCTCCTTTTTATGCTGCCACTAGAGGGGGCCAGAAGGACGGCACTTCATCGACACTGTCCTGAGAGGCAACCGTGTCTGTTATCACTCTTTGAAGCTCAGTGGCGTTGGGCACAAATTCACTTGGACTTATGGTGCGCTGAAGAACAGATGTAGTGTTCCAGTGAAGACCTGGAAGTGATGGGAAATGCTGCTGTTGAGGCTGACTCACAAAGTATCTATGGAAAAAGTTGTAGCTGCCATTCCAGAAGCCTCAATGATCCTTAGATCCTCCTCCAGATGCCTTGTTGCTGCAGATATCCCGTGGGCTGTTGCACACTCCAGCGTGGTCAGCATGGCCTTGCACACTTCCTTCATGGAGCTACAGATGCAGTTAGTGGACTTGCCCAACTTACACACCATCTCCACCTCATGTGCATGGAATCGGTCCCCACCGCCCAAGACCAATGCTCCTGTATCATTGTCTGCTCAGAAACTGAGCCTCGGAGATTAGGATCCTGAGACTTCTCAGCTGAGGGCAGTTGTTTCTCCACCCTCCGGTGAACAATTTCCACTCCTTCTGCTAACTTGCGCTTGATTCTTGACACACAGATCTTCCCTCTCATTTTCTAACTATCTCTTTCCAAGTGGGTGCCTCTAGACTGGTCCTCAGGTAAGTAACATGCCATGATATAGTAAGCAGACAGACAATATTGGGAAGAGTGTGAACAGACAGACAGACAGATAGACAGACAATGGGAGCAATCACCCAGCATCAGGAGCCCTAGGCAAGATTGGAGAGAATGGGAGCAGCATATTGGGAGTTCCCGAGCAGTTTGAGGAAGAGCAGGAGCAGCCACCAACATTGGGAGTTGTAGCCTGCACAGGGAAAAGTGCAATTAGCCAATCAGAGAAGAGAAGCTGCCAGCCATCAGGAAAGGCAGATCGAGCAGTGGACTTCTCACTCTGCACTGGGGACTATGAGAGCCGCCTGCCAGCAAACTAACATTGGGTGCTAGCCTTGCATTCCCACACGCTGGCATTAATGTTCCAGATGGTGCTTTTAATTAAACAAAATCAGTTTTTAATTAAAATCTGCACCTGAGAGGAAGAGAATATTTCTCTGAATATTTCATTGCATGAATTAGCTTCATATAGCGGAGATATTTGGTATGCCGCAATAGTTTTGCAACAGACAAAACACCACAGCAACTTTAACAATGAATATCACAGTTCAAGTCAGGTTTGCCCACTGGAATTTGTCTCTGTCCAGTCCGTGAGGTGGGCCTGTGAACATCACATCCTGATATAATTGCATCTCACGAGGAGGGAGTCAGGGAACTACCGAACAAGCTCACCTCTAAATCAGCACATTTGTAAATCACGACACACTGAATCCGTTCAGTGCATTTAAAAGGTCACTAGCGAAGGTCAGCGCCCACTGACAGAACATAAGAATGAACTGCTGCAGGGCAGGTTGAGGTCATGACCTTTATACTCACGGGTGCTGCTGACAATGCAATATCTGCAGTCAACACCGTCAGCCCCCTCATCTCCAAGGGTACTGGCACCCTATCCTGTCTCACGGCCAAAGTAAGTGTGGCTTCAGCTAAATAAGGAGCCAATGATGCTCAGTGAATCAGGTGCCAGCCACGTCTATGCTGAAATTAGCTTACCTCTCATGATAAAGCGAAGTCCGGCTGTTGGAATATTTAAGTGGCATTCCCAGCACATGGGGAATGACGCATCTGGAGCACCGTGTGGGATGGACATTACAGCCACTTATAGCTGCTCTGCTGGGGGATTTACGTCCTGCTCGTTGAGGGCCGCAGAAAGATGCTGCATATTTTAGGGAAAGGGCCGCCCATTAGAAGAATCCATCCTGCCCCCCCCTCCCCACTCCCCCGGATCTACTTCAAAATTTCAGTCATATTACGGGAGAGGCCTTAGTGAGCCTTGTGCACATTTTGTGTACAGTAAGCTTTCAGGGTACTGCATGAGGGACACAACAGGGGTGCAAGGTAGGCCTTCGATCCCCAAACCCACTAATACATCCAATGCAGCATCCAATGTAGTGGGCGGCAGCTGTCACATTACCAGAGATATGATTCTTTTACATGGCTACAGGTCCTCCTTTACCTGTTACATGAATACCAATGACTTACTCAGAAATCCCATTCAAACAAAACCTCCACTTTCCATTACTATTCCCGCCCCATAAATGTAGCAACCCTCTCAAGACTATTTATATAATAACAATTCTTCATCTTTATGTGTTGTGCCGATTTTTATTTAAAGACATTACATTGGCACAAAGGCATTACTCCAATTATGGCCTCTTGCGCAACCCGATTTTAATCGCTCCACCATTGGTGGCCGTGCCTTCACCTGCCTCGGCTCTAAGCTCTGGAATTCCCTTGCTAAACCTCTCCGCCTCTCTCTCCTCCATTAAGACGCTCCTTAAACTTATCTCTATGACCAAGCCTTTGGTCACATGTCCTAATATCTCCTTATGTAGCTCGCTGTTCAATTTTGTTTGATCTCTTCCTTCTTAGGTAATCCTCTGGAGTCGAGGATGACTTACTTCCACACTAATATGAGTTCTAAGGTGACTGATGAGTCCAATGCATGACCTACAGTCTGTCATAGGTGGGGCAGACGGTGGTTGGAGGGACGGGTGGGTGGGTGGGTTGCTTGATTTGTCGTACACTCCTTCCGCTGTTTGTACTTGGTTTCCGCGTGCTCCCGGCGAAGAGACTCAAGGTGTTCGGTGCTTTCTCGGATGCTTCTACTCCACTTTGAGCGGTCTTGGTCCAGGGATTCCCAGGTGTCGGTGGGGATGTTGCATTTTTTCAAGGAGGCTTTGAGGGTGTCCTTGAAGCATTTTCTCTGCCTTCCTGGGACTTGCTTGCCGTGATGTAGCTCCGAGTAGAGTGCTTGTTTCGGGATTCTAATATCGAGCATGCGGACAATGTGGCCCATCCATCGGAGCTGATTTTGTGGAGGCAGCATTGGTGGTACTTCTCCAGTGTTTTGAGGTACCTACTGTACATAGTCCATGTCTCTGAAGTGCATAGGAGGGCAGGTATCACTACTGCTCGGTATACCATGAGCTTGGTGCTGGGTTTAAGATCCTGGTCTTCAAACGCTCTTTTCCTCAGGTGGCCAAAGGCTGCACAGGCACACTGAAGGTGGTATTGTTCTTCATCATCGATGTCTGTCCTTGCTGATAGGCTCCCAAGATATGGGAAGTGGTACACATTGTCCAAGGTCTCGTCATGGATCTTGATAATCGGGGAGCAGTACTGTGTGGCAGGGGTAGGTTGGGAGAGAACCTTTGTCTTACTGATGTTTAATGCAAGGCCCAGACTCTTGTACGCTTCAGTGAAGTGTCAACGATGGTTTGGAGTTCAGACTCCGAGTGTGCACAAACGCAAGCGTTGTCTGCTTACTTTAATTCAATGACAGAGGTTGGAACAACCTTGGATCTGGATTGGAGGCGACAGAAGTTGAACAATTTCCCGCTTGTCCTGTAGATTAACTCCACTCCAGCGGGGAGCTTGTTAAAGGTGTGATGCAGCATTGCAGCGAGGCAGATTGAGAAGAGCTTTGGTGCGATGACGCAGCCTTGCTTGACCATGGTCTGCACTTGTATTGGATTTGTGGTGGATCTGTTGGCAAGAATCACGGTTTGCATGTCATTGTGAAGCAGGCGGAGGATGGTGACACATTATTTTGGACAGCCGAATTTGAGAAGGACACTCCATAATCCCTCGGGGTTGACTGAGTTGAAGATAACACTGCTGTGAAGTACCTGAGGGTGTTTATCATCCATGGCAAGTTTTACTATGTTAAAAGTGCTATATAAATGCGTTGATTTGTTGCTGTTGCTTCTCAATAATGAATGATCATCTTTAATATAGCTTTTACTTTTATACAGCAAAATATTGGTAATTTTCTTACGAAACAATCACTTCCGAACTGACCAAAGTATCATAAACTGGTGTCAGCACTTCTAGTCCTGAGTGCAGGTGGAAGAAACCTAAGGGTGACTTCAAATCTGAGTTTGAAACATTGCTGTATTTTTTTCAGTTGCCACTGAAGCACAATCATTAGGTGAGTGAGCTGCTTGAAATTTGTGCTCTCTTCCTGCTTAGGTGTCGGCTGGGGCACAGTGGGTAGCACTCTGGTCTCTGATCAGCAGGTTGTGGGTTTGCGTCTCACTCCAAAGACTTGAGCACATAATCCAGGCTGACACTCCCAGTGCAGTGCTGAGGGAGTGCTGCACTGGCGGAGGTGCTGTCTTTCGGCCCTGTCTGCCCTCTCAGGTTAACGCCAAAGATCCCATGGCACTATTTTGAAGAACAATAAACGAGTTCTCCCCGGTGTCCCAGTCAATATTTATCCCTCAACCAACATCGCACCAAACTTGGTCATTACCGCAGTGCTGTTTGTGGGATCTTTCTGTGCGCAAATTAGCTGCCACGTTTGCTATGTTACAATAGTGACGAGACTTCAAAAGTATTTCATTGGTTGCAAAGCACTTTGGACGTACTGAGGCCGTGAAAGGCGCTATAGAAATGCAAGTTCTTTCTTACTTAATGGCAATCAGCCTATCCACAGGTTCCTGTACTTACCCATGTATGGCTTTGTGCCTGCAATAGAAGTAGCCTGCTTCTCCTCCTTCACAAGTGCTGCGATGTTGAAGTCAGTGACATGCACATGCCCTAGAATGTTTCAGCAAGAAGAAAGAAACACAGAAGATCAATACGCTATCAAATTACATTTATTAAAGCTGGCGATATAGCACTCTGATCCCAGCATTTTCACTGCGCCTCTCAACAAGGCCTACTGGAAACTACCAGAGCAAGCCTGGATCTGATGTATCTGAGTCCCAGCCTGATCTGTGGCCCTTCCACACATTCCCACCGGTCTTATGGTAGGAGTGCGCAACAAAGCCCATGGATTTTTGGCCCCTTTAAGTCCTACTTATATTATTTAAATTATATTCCACAACACAATACTAATGACATTATCGCCCTTCCCTATCTCTGTAACCATCTTCAGCCCTACAAGCCTCTGAATGATTAGCGCTCCTCCAATTCTGGCCTCTTGCACATCCCTGATGTCCACTGTTCCATCAATGACGGCAGTGCCTTCAGCTGCTGAGGCTTTAAGCTCTGGAATTCCCCCCCTTCAAACCTCTCTACCTCTCCTCCATTAAAACCACTCCTTAAAACCTACATCTTTGACCAAATGTTTGGTCATCTGTTTTAATATCTCCTTCTGTGGCTTAGTGTCCAACTTATTTCTGACAATCCTGCTGTGAGGCGTCTTGGGGCAGTTTAGTACATTAAAGGGGCTATATAAAAGCAAGTTGTTGTTGTTTAAAGGGCATAACAAATTAAACAGTAATGAAAATGTAAAAGATTGCTATTTTCAACTGCTTTTGGCAGGATGCATCAGGTGTTGAAAGGAAACAAAAATCAGCAAAATAAATGATTATGATAATGCTGACACTCACATTTCAATAATACTGTTGAAAATATTCTCATCACAGCAAGATTAAATTTGCTGGTCCTGCACGCTCATAACTCCAAATGATTAGTTTAACATAAATTACATGTGCCTAGAGGCACTGAAAACTGCTCAGGTGTGTTTTTAATGGTGCGGTCTGCAAATCATATTCACATCACAATTCCTGAGTCAGTTGTATGTCAATCTTTGCACTGAGAACCACATGCATCATCAAACTGCCGTAGTATGCTGTAGTTACCTCTGCCCAATGTGCCCAGAGAAGGCAGGGGTGGTCGAGTCTGCTCTCCAATGGACTGTGAAATTAATTTTGCTTCCTTTGTTTAAATGTTTCAGCTAAGTGGTGCGGGGGGAACAAAATAACTGACACAGCCCCGTGGAGTGTGCAGACTGCAGACTGCTACCAGTTGCCGATGTCAGTGGCAATTATCGGATTGTATGCAAATTTAAAAAAAATCTCCATCATGTTTACTGACGTATGCAAATGAGCTGTGAGGCTGTCCTCCCACTGCAGGGTTTACCCAAGGCCCGATGCTACAGAAGAATTTGATGTGGCAGAGTGTTACTCCATCATGCAATTAGTGCAAAGGAAGCCTTAGTCTTCTACTGCCCTGCAGCTACAGTTCTAACCTGATGCTACCAATTGACCTTCGCCAATACTCATGAATCAAAGTAAGCTGTAAACTGTTCCTACATGACAACAGTGATTACATTTCAAAAAGCATTTCAGTGGCTTTAAAGCACTTTGGGATGTCCTGGGGGTGTGAAAGGTGCTAAATGAATACATCTTATTTTAAGGGGCAAGTTTAGTCTCATTAATAGCTTTGTTGCTAAATGAACTGCCCCATTGTAATTCAGACTAGGAAGGGGGCAGGTTCGATCCCGTATCTGCTCTGAGATAAATTATCTCAGCTAGAGTAGAGAGAGTAGGCAGAGAGAGCAAAAATCAACCAGGGTTCCCAGTCCAATTCACTTTCGAGGATGGCCGCTGGAAAGTGGACATCCGGCGAAGATAAGATCAGGGATTGCTGTGAAATCCTCCATGCTGGAGCAGTCTTCCAGTATGCATTGTCGAGACTTGTCACAAAAAATGTTCACTTGGGGGAGATAACAGAGGGCTGAGGTACAATAAACCAGAGCTCTGGAGCCACAACCCTGCACTGCCAACCAAAACCCAGAAACACAACCCTACACAGTCAACTAAAACCCATGGACCAGAGCCCTGCACTGCCAACCAAACCCTGCATAATCCTTGCAACCAGAACTTTACATAGTCAACCATAGCCCTGGATCCATAACCCTGTACAGTCAACCCTAACCTTGAGCAGTCAGTCGAGGAGGCGGGAGCTCGGAGCAGCGCGAGTCCGGGGTCGGCGAGAGGCCTATAAAGGCCAGTGGGAGTCAGGCAGTTCGAGCAGTCAGTCGAGGAGGCTGGAGCTCGCAGCAGCGCGAGTCCGGGGTCGGCGAGAGGCCGATAAAGGCCAGCGGGAGTCAGGCAGTTCGAGCAGTCAGTCGAGGAGGCGGGAGCTCGGTCACGTGATATGCTCCTCCTGTACCATGTGGGAACTTCCGGTGTCCCTGACGACTACATCTGCGGGAAGTGTATCCGCATCCAGCTTCTGACGGACCGCGTTGCGGAATTGGAGCTGAGGGTGGATTCACTCTGGAGCATCCACGATGCGGGGAATGACGTGAGTAGCACGTGTAGCGAGTTGGTCTTACCGCAGGAGAAGGGTCCACAGCCAGTTGGGAATGGAGACCATCAGGAAGAGTAGTGCAAGGAAGGTAGTGCAGGGGTCCCCTGTGGTCATCCCCTTGCAAAATAGATACACTGCTTTGAGTACTGTTGAGGGGGATGACTCATCAGGGGAGGGCAGCAGCAGCCAAGTTCATGGCACCATGGCTGGCTCTGTTGCACAGGAGGGCAGGAAAAAGAGTGGGAGAGCGATAGTAACAGGGGATTCAATTGTGAGGGGAATAGATAGGCGTTTCTGCGGCTGCAACCGAGACTCCAGGATGGTATGTTGCCTCCTTGGTACAAGGGTCAAGGATGTCTCAGAGCGGGTGCAGGACATTCTAAAAAGGGAGGGAGAACAACCAGTTGTCGTGGTGCACATTGGTACCAACGACATAGGTAAAAAAAAGGAAGAGGTCCTACAAAACGAATTTAAGGAGCTAGGAGCTAAATTAAAAAGTAGGACCTCAAAAGTAGTAATCTCGGGATTGCTACCAGTGCCACGTGCTAGTCAGAGTAGGAATCGCAGGATAGCGCAGATGAATACGTGGCTTGAGCAGTGGTGCAGCAGGGAGGGTTTCAAATTCCTGGGGCATTCGAACCGGTTCTGGGGGAGGTGGGACCAGTACAAACCAGACGGTCTGCACCTGGACAGGACCGGAACCAATGTCCTAGGGGGAGTGTTTGCGAGTAATGTTGGAGAGGAGTTAAACTAATATAGCAGGGGGATGGGAACCAATGCAGGGAGACAGAGGGAAACAAAAAGGAGACAAAAGCAAAAGACAGAAAGGAGATGAGGAAAAGTGAAGGGCAGAGAAACCCAAGGCAAAGAACAAAAAGGGCCACTGTACAGCAAAATTCTAAAAGGACAAAGGGTGTTAAAAAAACAAGCCTGAAGGCTTTGTGTCTTAATGCAAGGAGTATCCGTAATAAGGTGGATGAATTAACTATGCAAATAGATGTTAACAAATATGATGTGATTGGGATTACAGAGACGTGACTCCAGGATGATCAGGGCTGGGAACTCAACATCCAGGGATATTCAACATTCAGGAAGGATAGAATAAAAGGAAAAGGAGGTGGGGTAGCATTGCTGGTTAAAGAGGAGATTAATGCAATAGTTAGGAAGGACATTAGCTTGGATGATGTGGAATCTATATGGGTAGAGCTGCAGAACACCAAAGGGCAAAAAACGTTAGTGGGAGTTGTGTACAGACCTCCAAACAGTAGTAGTGATGTTGGGGAGGGCATCAAACGGGAAATTAGGGGTGCATGCAATAAAAGTGCGGCAGTTATAAAGGGTGACTTTAATATGCACATAGATTGGGCTAACCAAACTGGAAGCAATACGGTGGAGGAGGATTTCCTGGAGTGCATAAGGGATGGTTTTTGAGACCAATATGTCGAGGAACCAACTAGGGGGGAGGCCATCTAAAACTGGGTGATGTGTAATGAGAGAGGATTAATTAGCAATCTCGTTGTGCGAGGCCCCTTGGGGAGGAGTGACCATAACATGGTGGAATTCTGCATTAGGATGGAGAATGAAACAGTTAATTCAGAGACCATGGTCCAGAACTTAAAGAAGGGTAACTTTGAAGGTATGAGGCGTGAATTGGCTAGGATAGATTGGCGAATGATACTTAAGGGGTTGACTGTGGATGGGTAATGGCAGACATTTAGAGACCGCATGGATGAACTACAACAATTGTACATTCCTGTCTGGCGTAAAAATAAAAAATGGAAGGTGGCTCAACCGTGGCTATCAAGGGAAATCAGGGATAGTATTAAAGCCAAGGAAGTGGCATACAAATTGGCCAGAAATAGCAGCGAACCTGGGGACTGGGAGAAATTTAGAACTCAGCAGAGGAGGACAAGGGGTTTGATTAGGGCAGGAAAAATGGAGTACGAGAAGAAGCTTGCAGGGAACATTAAGATGGATTGCAAAAGTTTCTATCGATATATAAAGAGAAAAAGGTTAGTAAAGACAAACGTAGGTCCCCTGCAGTCAGAATCAGGGGAAGTCATAACGGGGAACAAAGAAATGGCAGACCAATTGAACAAGTACTTTGGTTCGGTATTCACTGAGGAGGACACAAACAACCTTCCGGATATAAAAGGGGTCAGAGGGTCTAGTAAGGAGGAGGAACTGAGGGAAATCCTTATTAGTCGGGAAATTGTGTTGGGGAAATTGATGGGATTGAAGGCCGATAAATCCCCAGGGCCTGATGGACTGCATCCCAGAGTACTTAAGGAGGTGGCCTTGGAAATAGCGGATGCATTGACAGTCATTTTCCAACATTCCATTGACTCTGGATCAGTTCCTATCGAGTGGAGGGTAGCCAATGTAACCCCACTTTTTAAAAAAGGAGGGAGAGAGAAAACAGGGAATTATAGACCGGTCAGCCTGACCTCAGTAATGGGTAAAATGATGGAATCAATTATTAAGGATGTCATAGCAGCGCATTTGGAAAGAGGTGACATGATAGGTCCAAGTCAGCATGGATTTGTGAAAGGGAAATCATGCTTGACAAATCTTCTGGAATTTTTTGAGGATAGAAACATAGAAACATAGAAAATAGGTGCAGGAGCAGGCCATTCAGCCCTTCTAGCCTGCACCGCCATTCAATGAGTTCATGGCTGAACATGAAACTTCAGTACCCCATTCCTGCTTTCTCGCCATAACCCTTGATCCCCCGAGTAGTAAGGACTTCATCTAACTCCCTTTTGAATATATTTAGTGAATTGGCCTCAACTACTTTCTGTGGTAGAGAATTCCACAGGTTCACCACTCTCTGGGTGAAGAAGTTTCTCCTCATCTCGGTCCTAAATGGCTTACCCCTTATCCTCAGACTGTGACCCCTGATTCTGGACTTCCCCAACATTGGGAACATTCTTCCTGCATCTAACCTGTCTAAACCCGTCAGAATTTTAAACGTTTCTATGAGGTCCCCTCTCATTCTTCTGAACTCCAGTGAATACAAGCCCAGTTGATCCAGTCTTTCTTGATAGGTCAGTCCCGCCATCCCGGGAATCAGTCTGGTGAATCTTCGCTGCACTCCCTCAATAGCAAGAATGTCCTTCCTCAAGTTAGGAGACCAAAACTGTACACAATACTCCAGGTGTGGCCTCACCCAGGCCCTGTACAACTGTAGCAACACCTCCCTGTCCCTGTATTCAAATCCCCTCGCTATGAAGGCCAACATGCCATTTGCTTTCTTAACCGCCTGCTGTACCTGCATGCTAACCTTCAATGACTGATGTACCATGACACCCAGGTCTCGTTGCACCTTCCCTTTTCCTAATTTGTCACCATTCAGATAATAGTTTGTCTCTCTGTTTTTACCACCAAAGTGGATAACCTCACATTTATCCACATTATACTTCATCTGCCATGCATTTGCCCACTCACCTAACCTATCCAAGTCACTCTGCAGCCTAATAGCATCCTCCTCGCAGCTCACACTGCCACCCAACTTAGTGTCATCCGCAAATTTGGAGATACTGCATTTAATCCCCTCGTCTAATCATTAATGTACAATGTAAACAGCTGGGGCCCCAGCACAGAACCTTGTGGCACCCCACTAGTCACTGCCTGTTTCCAGTAGAGTGGACAAGGGAGAACCAGTTGATGTGGTATATTTGGACTTTTAGAAGGCTTTCGGCAAGGTCCCACACAAGAGATTAATGTGCAAAGTTAAAGCACATGGGATTGGGGGTAATGTGCTGACATGGATTGAGAACTGGTTGTCAGACAGGAAGCAAAGAGTAGGAGTAAATGGGTACTTTTCAGAATGGCAGGCAGTGATTAGTGGGATACCACAAGGTTCTGTGCTGGGGCCCCAGCTGTTTACACTGTACATTAATGATTTAGACGAGGGGATTAAATGTAGTATCTCCAAATTTGCGGATGACACTAAGTTGGGTGGCAGTGTGAGCTGCGAGGAGGATGCCATGAGGCTGCAGAGTGACTTGGATAGGTTAGGTGAGTGGGCAAATGCATGGCAGATGAAGTATAATGTGGATAAATGTGAGGTTATCCACTTTGGTGGTAAAAACAGAGAGACAGACTATTATCTGAATGGTGACAGATTAGGAAAAGGGGAGGTGCAACGAGACCTGGGTGTCATGGTACATCAGTCATTGAAGGTTGGCATGCAGGTACAGCAGGCGGTTAAGAAAGCAAATGGCATGTTGGCCTTCATATCGAGGGGATTTGAGTACAGGGGCAGGGAGGTGTTGCTACAGTTGTACAGGGCCTTGGTGAGGCCACACCTGGAGTATTGTGTACAGTTTTGGTCTCCTAACTTGAGGAAGGACATTCTTGCTATTGAGGGAGTGCAGCGAAGGTTCACCAGACTGATTCTCGGGATGGCGGGACTGACCTATCAAGAAAGACTGGATCAACTGGGCTTGTATTCACTGGAGTTCAGAAGAATGAGAGGGGACCTCATAGAAACGTTTAAAATTCTGATGGGTTCAGACAGGTTAGATGCAGAAAGAATGTTCCCAATGTTGGGAAAGTCCAGAACCAGGGGACACAGTCTCAGGATAAGGGGTAAGCCATTTAGGACCGAGATGAGGAGAAACATCTTCACCCAGAGAGTGGTGAACCTGTGGAATTCTCTACCACAGAAAGTTGTTGAGGCCAATTCACTAAATATATTCAAAAAGTTGTTAGATGTAGTCCTTACTACTAGGGGGATCAAGGGGTATGGCGAGAAAGCAGGAAGGGGGTACTGAAGTTTCATGTTCAGCCATGAACTCATTGAATGGCGGTGCAGGCTCGAAGGGCCGAATGGCCTACTCCTGCACCTATTTTCTATGTTTCTATGTCTATGTTTCTATGAATCAGAACATTGCACAAGCACCCACAACTCTGGACAATCCACACCTTCAAGAGTGACTGGCAGAACAAAAATAATTTTAAAAAGCTGCAATTTCTTGCTGGCTTTGTTGATCAGCCTTTGATGTACCAACATTAAGAAGGAAGAACTTGTATTTTATATAGCATCTTTCATATCCAAAGGATGCACCAAAGCAATTTACAGCCAATTAATTATTTTTGAAGTGTAGTCACTGTTTTTAGGGGGGCAGATGCGGCAGTGAATGTATACACAGTAAGATCCCATAGTGTCAGCTGTGCCTCAGTGGTAACACTCTCACACCTGTGTCAGTAGGTTCAAGTCTCACTCCAAAGACTTGAGCACAGAGTCTAGACTGCCACTTCAGTACAGTACTGAGGGAGTGCTGCAGTGTCAAAGGGGCCACCTTTCGGATGAGATGTTAAACTGAGGCCCCATCTTCCGTCTTAGGTGGATGTAAAAGATTCCATGGCTTTATTTTGAAGAAGAACAGAGAAGTTCTTTCTGGTGTGCTGGCCAATATTTATCCCTCCACCAGTATCACTAAAACAGATTATCTGGTCATTATCACATTGCTGTTTGTGGGAGCTTCCTGTGAGCAAATTGACTGCTGTGTTTTCTACATTACAATAGCAACTACACCCCAAAAGTACTTAATTGGTTGAAAAGTGCTTTTGGAGCTCCTGAGTTTGTGAAAGGCGCTATTTAACTAAGTCTTTCTTTCTTTAAATAGCAAAAATTTGAATGACTAGGGCACACAGGGCCTCAGATTAGTGTTTCATCCAAAAGACGACACCTCCAACAGTGCACAAACAGCATTGAGATAAATGACCAGATGTTAGCTGAGGGACAAATACTGGCCAGGGCACTGGGAGAACTCCCATGCTCTTTTTCAAATAGAGCCACGGGATCTGCCTAAGAAGGCAGACAGGCCCTCGGTTTAACGTCTCCTTTGAAAGACTGCGGGGCCGAAATTCAGGTCCGCCAGAAAGCTGGCTAAGATTTTTGGAGTGGCACTCACCGCTGGAATCCTTGGTATGATAGGTAGAGCCATTTTCAGGACTTTGAAATGTTTTCAAAGTTCTTCAGGAAATGAATCATAATGGGGGCGGGCCTTAGACTGAAAGCCAGGCTGACTGGCTGACAATGGGTCGATCGAGGCCTCTGCCGCTGTCAACCAGTTTGCAGCTCATGTGTGTCTCCACACTCTCACCCCTCCGTTAAAGGGGAGAGATTCTATCATTTTTTATCTTTGGCCACTGGGCTACCAGAGAGGGTTTCAGCCGAGCCACCAAGAGAGGGTGCCAGGCTGCTCGGTGGCGGCCCGGCCGAACCCAGGGAAGTATTTTGGCGGCTGATCGACAAGTCGGCCAGCAACAATTTAAGGGCTGCCATGCTGCCGGGCCGCAATCAGTGCAGAGATGGTGCACCAACAGAGAAAGCTGCCGGGGGCACTGCGCGGCGGGGGATCAATGCGTTCAGCTGAATAGCGAAGGTAAGTATTTTTATTGAGTAAAAATGGCGGTGCAACCACTCGGGCGATGGCGTCCCGGATGAAAAATCCCCAACTGAATTTAGGTCAGGTCGGCCAGTTGAGCCCATTTTTAAGAATGGCCGCTGCAATCGGGCATTAATGTGTCTCTGTGAGAGCCTGAATTTCGGCTCCAGCAACAGTGCAGCGCTCCCTCAGTATTGCACTAAAATGTCAGCCTAGATTAGGTGCTCAAGTCCCTGGAGTGGATTTTGAACCCATGACCTTCTGACTCAGAGGCCAGTGTGCTACCACTGAGCCAAGGCTGACAACAGTGGACACTTGGCATTGCTGACCTCCTTTACAAATATTATCTGCCGAGGATCCTTTCGCTAGCCTCTATTCCAATCCTCCCCTCGTCCCAATAAATTGTAGCATGTGGTCAGTCAGAAAATCTCTGGGGTAATTCAACCAGATTCTCAACTATTGCCAGTGATTTCTTCGCCTCTCTGAGCACATTCTTCAACTGTGGAGGGGCGGCTGGTGAACACAGCCTTTTCAGCTGACATCAATGTTTCAAATTAGATGTCAGCTTGTCAGCATTTCAGAAACAAAGATATCAGCTTTTTCCATTGGGATTGGAGATATTCAACATGAAGCACTCAAATCAATTGGAGGACGGGGGCGAAAGCTGTTGGAAGCAATTCATTAAATACCCTATCCTCCGACTGTACGCAAATTTGATGCAGATGAGAAATGGTTTTCAAAAGTCATAGTTATAAGGCATGTTTATTTGGCATTTGTCCCCAAAGGAATAATATATAATATGCAGCTTTTGAGAATTTTTTATTTTCCTCAAAGGAATTTTCTGAGGAATGCTCAGCTGTTGTTCTTCTGTGAAGATTTATTTCTTTCAAAACTAGTTGCAGCCACTTTTTGACAAAAGGAGGGTATTCCCTGGTGTGAATATATTAGGAACACTGGAACCAGGAATAAGCCATTGAGCCCCTCGAGCCAACTCAATTAGATCGTGGCTGGTCCACTTTGACTGATTTTATTTGAGCACCTTGTCACTGACACTGTGGAGTTAGCATGGCTTGGAAATAAAATAGGATTGGAGCATAAGTGCTAACCTCGCCCACGTTTGACCCTGACCTGGACCCCGGACAAGCCCCAGTTCCGTTAGTTTTGTCCAGGCGAGACTTGGCGTACCTGTGCCGATGCTACGTTGGGGAATCGACTGAGAGCTTTGGAGCGGTAACTGATGACTTAGGGAGTTCTTGTCCACCCACCCCGACCTGACCCCCCAAACCTTGCCCCCCTTTACGATGCTGATAGTACAGGAGTAGGCGGATGAAGCCACTCGCATGAGGCCCACTCGCATGAGGCCCTCCTGTGACCAAGGGCAGGCATAGCTGAGTCCCAGTGAGATTGCGACCATTCCATTGGACTTTTGGCCAACATACAACCAGAATCCTTTAGAATGACTGCGGATTTTCGGGGCCGCGATCTCAGCCAAGAAGTGAAAAGATGGGTCACTTGTGCAGCAACCAACCCAATGTTCAGTCAGTTCCTTGAGGAACGGATGCGAGATAAATGGGTGGGGGAAAATATATAAGTTAACGATCCTTTTAACGGTCTAATGCTGAGTAACTGTGCAGTCACAGTTAGCAGTCATGCTCTGTGATTGTTGTGAACTGGATTGAGTCCCAGTGGCACGGTATGTGCCTGTCATGTATCTTACATTATTATATATAACTGTATCCTAACATCCTATACATGACTGTAATAAGATATGACCTGCAACCACATAGCTTACCACCAGTGGTGCACTTGCAAGAGACAGGTATATAAGGGCAGGTCTCAGGCAAGTGCAGCATTCCAAAGCTGTGAAATAAAAGGTGCAGGTCCAGAGTGACCTTGACTTCACTACATGACTCGTGTGAATCTGTACTGAGGGGACAGGACTTTACAGTGGCGACAGGTTACGGGATTACAGAATCCACAGAATGGCGAACAACGGATCAGATGAAAAGTACAATGCGGGAGACAATTGGGAGGACTTTATAGAAAGGCTCCAGCAAAGCTTTGTAACCAAAGACTGGTTAGGCGACGACACGGCAGACAAGAGAAGAGCCCATGTCTTGACCAGCTGTGGCTCAAAAACATACGCTTTAATGAAGGATCTGCTGGCACCCGAGAAACCAGCAAGCAAGTCGTTTGAAGAATTGAGCACACTGGTAAGAGACCACCTGAAGCCAGCGAGCAGCCTACACATGGCCAGACACAGGTTCTACAACTACAGATGCTGTGTGGGCCAGAGCATACCCTACTTCGTGGCGAAACTTCGGAGGTTGGCTAGTTTATGTGAGTTCTCCGATGAACTGAGGAGAGAAATGCTGAGAGACTTTTTCATTGAAGGAATAGGCCACGCAGGCATATTCTGAAAGCTCATAGTGACCAAGAACCTGACCTTAGAGGCAGCAGCACTGGTTACACAGACATTCTTGGTAGGGGAAGAAGAAACGAGGTTGATTTACAATGCTGGTACGACAACTAACGAAATAATGGAACAAGGAGTTCACAGCACTAAAAAAGCTGCTACCCCCACACACAGACAAAACCGGCAGAACAGGCTTTCGACAGGAAGCAGTGGCAACAGAAGCCATCAAGGGCCACAGGAACGGCCGTTCACACCTCATCAACCCACAATGCGAGCAATCAACTACAAACGGAGAGAAGCTCAAGAGAGATCAGCCAGACGCAGCTCATTCTTTGCAAGCAGTCTGTGCTGGAGGTGTGGGGATGGGCACTTGTCAAGGGAACGTCGATTTCAGCAGGCTGTTTGCAGGAACTGTGAATATACAGGGCATTTGGCCCGCATGTGCAAAAAAACGGCAGCTCGGCTGGTATACGAATCGGATGGGTCGGAAAGTGGACCAGAAGACGGTGGGGACAGTACCCAGGACACCAATGTACAGCGGGTCAACACGATCAATGGCCGCTGCTCCTACGACAGGACGCCTCCTATAATGATGAGGGTCCTACTCAACGGGATATCTGTCAACATGGAGCTGGATACAGGAGCGAGTCAATCTCTCATGGGCGCTCAACAATTTGAACAACTGTGGCCGCATAAAAGAGACGGACCAAAACTCACAAGGGTCGACACCAAACTAAGGACCGAAACCAAAGAAATCGTACGAGTCCTCGGCAGCGCCATGCTCTCTGTCACACACAAAGGGACAGTGAACCGACTTCCCCTGTGGATTGTCCCCGGAGACCCCCCAGCACTGCTGGGGAGAAGCTGGCTGGCAAAACTAAACTGGAAATGGGATGATGTCCATGCCATGTCATTAGAGGAACGGACCTCCTGCTTAACAGTTATAAAGCAATTTGAACATCTCTTTCAGCCAGGTGTGGGCACTTTCAAAGGGGCCAAAGTCAAAATCTACATCACACAGGATGCTAGACCGGTCCATCACAAGGCCAGAGCTGTGCCCTATGTGATGAGGGAAAAGATTGAACACGAACCAGACAGGCTTCCGCAGGAAGGCATTATATCACCTGTGGAATTTAGCGACTGGGTAAGTCCCATCGTCCCAGTCATGAAGCCTGATGGATCCGTACGAATCTGTGGGGACTACAAATCTACCATAAAGAGAGTCTCCCTACAGGACCAGTACCCGCTGCCCAGAGCGGAGGACTTATTTGCCACATTGGCTGGAGGTAAACTTTTCTCAAAATTAGACCTCACATCTGCGTATATGACGCAAGAATTGACCGAGGAATCCAAGCTACTCACCACCATCAACACATATCGAGGCATTTTCATGTACAATCGATGCCCATTCGGCATCAGGTCGGCAGCTGCCGTATTCCAGCGCAACATGGAGAGTTTGCTCAAGTCCATCCCGGGGACGGTTGTATTTCAAGACGACATACTTATTCATGGGCAGGGACACCGACTCCCATCTCCGTAATTTGGAGGAAGTACTAAAGCGGTTGGATCGGGTAGGCCTACGAGTCAAGAAATCCAAGCGCCTGTTTCTTGCACCCGAGGTTGAATTTTTGGGCAGAAGGATTGCCGCTGATGGAATCCGCCCAACAGAGTCCAAAACAGAAGCAATTCGCCTGGCACCCAGGCCCCGGAATGTCTCAGAACTGCGCGCCTTTCTCGGGCTACTCAATTACTTTGGAAACTTTATGCAGAACTTAAGCACGCTGCTGGGGCCTTCCACGTGCTACTCAGGAAGGGATGCAATTGGTTTTGGGGGGACGCCCAGGAATACGCCTTCAATAAGGCATGCAATCTTCTGTGTTCTAACAGTGTTTTGACTTTCTTTGACCCAGGTAAAAAGCTAGTTCTCACATGCGATGCGTCAGCGTATGGGGTCGGGTACATTTTGCAACATGTCAATAGTGCGGGCAAATTACAACCCAGAGCTTATTCCTCCAGGTCACTTTCGCGGGCGGAGCGCGGGTACGGAATGGTAGAGAAGGAGGCGCTCGCGTGCGTGTACGGTGTCAAAAAGATGCACCAATACCTTTTCGGGGTCGAGTTCGCGTTAGAAACCGACCACAAGCCCCTCACGTCCCTCCTATCCGAGAGCAAGGCAATAAACGCCAACGCCTCGGCGCGAATTCAACAGTGGGCACTCATGCTGGCGTCCTACGACTGTACCGTAAGGCACAGACCAGGCACAGACAACTGTGCCGACGCGCTCAGCAGGCTACCCCTGGCGACCACGGAAGGGTCTGAGGAACAGGACTGTGAGATAGTCATGGCAATCAATGCCTTTGAGTCCACAGGTTCGCCCATGACGGCTCGCCAAATCAGAGCCTGGACGGCCAGCGATCCCACATTATCCTTAGTAAAAAGATGTGTCCTAACCGGTGACAGGGCAGAGGCTCGCGATGCCTGCCCCGAGGAATTAAAACCCTTTCACAGGCCTATCACTACAAGACTGCCTGATGTGGGGCAGCCGAGTAGTCATGCCTCTGCGAGGCAGAGAGGCATTTGTCCAGGAGCTCCACCGCGAGCACCCGGGGATCGTTCTCATGAAGGCCATTGCCAGATCCCACGTCTGGTGGCCTGGTATTGACGCGGACTTGGAGCTCTGCGTCCGAAGGTGCACCATTTGTGCCCAACTCAGCAATGCCTCCAGGGAGGCTCCACTGAGCCCCTGGCCCTGGCCTACCAAACCGTGGTCGCGGGTGCACATAGACTATGCGGGCCCATTCATGGGCAAAATGTTCCTCGTAGTTGTAGATGCATTTTCAAAGTGGATCGAATGCACCATTTTAAACTCGAGCACAACCTCCACCACTGAGGAGAGCCTCGCAACCATGTTTGCAACGCACGGAATCCCTGACATATTAGTCAGTGGCAATAGTCCGTGCTTCACCAGCGCAGAATTCCAAGACTTTATAATTGACCACGGCATAAATCACGTCAAGACGGCACCGTTCAAGCCGGCCTCCAACGGCCAGGCGGAGAGAGCAGTGCAAATCATTAAACAAGGCATGCTTAAAATCCAAGGTCCCATGCTGCGGGGTCGCCGTCGTGATTGCTGTTGGCATACAGATCTCGTCTGCACTCACTGACTGGGATCCCCCCCGCGCAACTGTTGATGAAAAGGACTTTAAAAACAAGGCTCTCATTAATCCTCCCAGACATGCACGAAATCATTGAGGCAAAGCGCCGTAAGCTGACTGAGTACCATGACAGAAATTTGAGGGGGAGATGGAATAATATAGGGGACAAAGTGTTTGTACTAAACTAAGGCAGGGGTCCCAAATGGCTTGCAGGGACAGTAACGGGCAAGGAAGGAAACAGGCTATTGGTAGTACAAATGGACAATGGCAAAACCTGCCAGAGGCATGTAGACCAAGTCAAAAGCAGATTTACCAACAACACTGTGGAACCAGAGGCAGACTACAATGTGGAACTCGCACCACACCTGGTGGACAGACAGAGGGAACAACCTGAGGAAAGGGCAATCCCAACAGACAGCCCAGGCGAGTCAACAATAATCACACCAATCGAAACAGACAGCCTAGGCGAGATACCAGCAACCACACCCAAAGAAAAACAAACACCAAGGCAAACAACTGAACCACAACTCAGACGCTCCACGCGAGAGCGTAGACCACCTGAGAGATTGAACTTATAAAGACAATAAGATCTTGGGGGAGGGTGATGTCATGTATCTTACATTATTATATATAACTGTATCCTAACATGCTATACATGACTGTAATAAGATATGACCTGTAACCACCAGCATACCTTACCACCGGGGGTGCACTTGCAAGAGACAGGTATATAAGCACAGGTCTCAGGCAAGTGCAGCATTCCAGAGCTGTGAAATAAAAGGTGCAGGTCCAGAGTGACCTTGACTTCACTACATGCCCCGTGTGAATCTGTACTGAGGGGACAGGACTTTACAGTGGCCACTAATGAGCCTGAGGAATTCCACGTGCTAACTTGTGGTGCTTTGGATATTAGTTTCTGATCACTCACTGCTCGTTTTGCTGAAGTTATATTTATATATTTCAGTAGCTTAATGTATTGCCAAAAGAGTTCATGGGAAAGTCAAATTGCGTCATTCGAAGCTTCAACTGAAAACAAAATCTGAATCCCCAAGCAGATAATGTCGACGGTGGAAGATTCAAGCTTCACGACTTCTGTGTGGGTGTGTGAAAATTGGATTGCAGAGTAATGGGTTTTGTTGTCACCGTGTGAAAGTGTACCAGATAGAATAAGCCGATGTAAAACAGCATTCTTTGTGCTGCGCTGTGGTCTGGAGGCCTGATTTAACTCACTGCCCTTACTTTACCAATCGGCATGCATCCCAGAAATTGATATGTGGTTGGCATTTCAAGAAGATGGGGAGCCTGTGCAGGGATTGGCAGTGCAGCTTAGCTGTGACAGATGCACATGTTATCCAACCATTTGTGAACAACTGCCTGAGTGCATCAACTTCTGAAAGGCTGACGAGGCGCCAGACGTTAACACACCAGATGTGTTGCATCCCCCTTCTCCCATTTAAACTGCTGTTGCCATTTTTGGCCAACATGTAGAAATGGCACATTTCAACATCGACCAGCTATCCTGGGGCAACTGAATTAATTGTTTGGCTTTGGCAGACTTGGGAAGAGTTGGGAATTCAAGTACTGATTCATTTTAAATCACCGATAAATTGGAGCGGTCGACCTCCGCACTTGATTCTTTGACAGCTGTGGCTCAGTGGGTAGCACCCTCGCCTCTGAGTCAGAAGGTTGTGGGTTCAGGTCTCACTCCATGGATTTGGGCACTTAAATCTAGGCTGACACTCCAGTGCAGTGCTGAGGCAGTGTTGCACTGTCAGTGCTACCCACTGAGCCACAGCTGTCAAAGAATCAAGTGCGGAGGTCGACCGCTCCAATTTATCGGTGATTTAAAATGAATCAGTACCTGAATTCCCAACTTTTCCCAAGTCTGCCAAAGCCAAACAGTGTTGCACTGTCAGAGGTGCCTTCTTTCGTATGAGATATTAAACCGAGGCCCCATCTGCTCTCTCAAGTGGACGTAAAAGATCCCACGGAACTATTTTGAAAAAGATCAGGGGAGTTATCCACGGTGTCCTGGCCAATATTTATCCCTCAAAACAGATTATCTAGTCATTATCACGTTGCTGTTTGTGGGAGCTTGCTGTGCGCTAATTGGCTGCTGCATTTCCCACATTACAACAGTGACTACACTCCAAAAAAGTACTTCATTGGCTGCAAAGCGCTTTGAGACGTCTGGTAGTCGTAAAAAGTGCTATATAAATCCAAGTCTTTCTTTCTTTCTTCCATCAGTCGAAGCTCCCTGGTGTGAGTGGAGCTTTTCAACATTTACCCCACAGTGCCCAAAATAGCTCTTATGGTCTGTCACCAAACAGAAACATTTCAGGCAGCCCAAACAAGATTTATCCATTATTTTGGTCAGTTGAAGCTCCTTGAAAGGAGCCAGATAAATATTCAGTTGGAAATGGGATTAGATATAGAGTTAGGGATACACTACAATCATCAAATATTCCATGGGACATGATGATTTTAGTTACAGAGAAGGAAGGAAATTTGTCCCCAGGACAGCAGGCCAAGGTCTATTTATGGAGACGCGAGAATGGATTAGAGTTGCCAACCCTCCAGGATTGGCCTAGAGTCCCCAGGATTGGCCTAGAGTCCCCAGGAATTGAAGATGAATCTCCAGGTCACGGCTGTGAGCAACACAGGGAATGAAATCATCGGGGCCTGAAACAAATAATGATGTTTTTTATCATCTTCGTTCAACACTTTCGCTTATCATAAAAAATATTGGCAATGGGGAAAATGTTGTTTGGCTGAGAGTCAAGAATCATCTAATCGGGTAACAACGGCCCCGATAAATACCTGGGTGGGGTTTCAGAGAGCCCTCCACTCCCAGAGTCCCCTCACTGGGCCCTCCACTCCCAGGCCCTCCGTCCCCAGAATCCCCTCACTGGGCCCTCCATCTCCAGAGTCCCCTCATTGGGCCCTCCGTCTCCAGAGTCTCCTCACTGGGCCCTCCATCCCCAGAATTCCCTCACTGGGCCCTCCATCCCCAGAGTCCCCTCACTGGGCCCTCCATCCCCAGAGTCCCCTCACTGGGCCCTCCATCCCCAGAGTCCCCTCACTGGGCCCGCCTGAGGAAGAGAGTGATCGAGGATCAAGACCTCAAATCTGGCACCAAGCTCATGGTCTACAGGGCTGTAGTGATACCCGCACTCCTGTATGGCTCAGAGACATGGACCATAAACAGGAGACACCTCATATCGCTGGAGAAATACAACCAACAATGTCTCCGCAAGATCCTGCAAATCCCCTGGGAGGACAGACACACCAACGTTAGCGTTCTCGACCAGGCCAACATCCTCAGCATCGAAGCACTGATCACACTCGACCAGCTCCATTGGGCGGGCCACATTGTTCGGATGACTGACACAAGACTCCCAAAGCAAGTGGTCTACTCGGAACTCCTACACGGCAAATGATCCCCAGGTGGGCAGAGGAAATGTTTCAAGGACACCCTCAAAGCCTCCTTGATAAACATCCCCACCGACACCTGGAAGTCCCTTGCCAAAGACTGCATCCAGGAGGGCGCTGAGCACCTCGAGTCTCATCGCTGAGAGCATGCAGAAAACAAACGCAGGCAGTGGAAGGAGCATGCGGCAAACCAGTCTCCCCACCCTCCCTTTCCTTCAATGATTGTCTGTCCCACCTGTGACAGAGATTGTAATTCCCATATTGGACTGTTCAGCCACCTAAGAACTCACTTTTAGAGCAAGTCTTCCTCCATTTTGAGTGGCTGCCTATGATGATGATTTCTCCAGCAATTTGAGGCGTCTACTGTATATAGTCCACGTCTCTGAGCCATATAGGAGGGCGGGTATCACGATTGATCTGTAGACCATAAGCTTGATGCCAGATTTGAGGTCCTGGTCTTCAAACACTCTCTTCCTCAGGCGACTGAAGGCTGCACCGACACACTGGAGGTGGTGTAGGACCCCGTCATTGATGTCTGCCCTTACTAATAGGCTCACGAGGTATGGAAAGTGTAAAGTCCTTACTCTACAGCATGAAACCACATGAGGCACATTCTGGGGATAAGGTCACTCTGTGATCTCAACTTTTTATTCCAGCACTCCACAATTGATGACCCTGCGTGGGACCTCCCTTTATATACCTGGGTGATTAGGTAAGGAGTATCTCCCACAAGTTCACCCCTTGTGGTCAAGGTGTGCATCTATGTTGCGTGTATACAGTAATACAGTGGTGTTACATTGTGGTTACATACATGACATCACCTTCCCCCCCCAAAGTCTTATTAGGATCATAGGTTTAGTCTATCAGGTGGTCTACGCTCCCTCGTGGAGCGCCGCAGTTGGGGCTCTGGTTGTTGGACACTGACGTGAGTGTCTGTCACCTGTGGTGATTCCGGCCTGCTGGGCTAACCGCAGGGACTGTGCATTCTTCTGATTGCTCTTGTTGCTCGTTCACTGGCGGTGTTGTGAGCTCCATCTTATCGCCTTCTTCAGGTTCCTCCGTGTCAATGCTGAACTTTTTTATTACTTGGTCCAGATGCTTACGGCATATCTGACCATTGTTGAGTTTTACCACGGGGACCCTATTCCCCTCTTTGTCAATTACAGTACCCTCAAGCCATTTGGACCCCATGGCGTGATTGAGGACGAATACTGGATCATTTATTTCTATACATCTCCCTCTCGAATTACGGTCATGGTACTCGTTTTGGGACTTGCGCTTGCCCTCAACTATGTTGGTCAGGACTGGGCGAATGAGGGACAACCGAGTTTTGAGTGTCCGTTTCATTAGTAGCTCTGCGGGCGGGACCCCCGTGAGCGAGTGCGGTCGGGATCTATCGGCCAGCAGGAGGCATGATAGGCGGCATTGTAGGGAGGGTCCTTGAATCCTGAGCATATCTTGCTTAATGATTTGGGCCGCACGTTCCGCCTGGCCATTGGAGGCCGGCTTGAACGGTGCAGTCCTGACGTGGTTGATGCCATTGCCCGACATAAACTCCCGGAATTCGTAGCTTGTGAAGCATGGGCCATTATCACTAACCAGGATGTCCGGCAAGCCATGGGTTGCAAAGATCACACATAGGCTTTCCACGATGGTGGATGACATGCATGAATTCAGAATGATGTACTCAATCCATTTCAAGTACGCATCGACCACAATAAGGAACATCTTTCCCATGAACGGGCCCGCGTAGTCAACATGAATGCGTGACCATGGCCTGGCGGGCCAGGGCCACAGACTGAACGGGACCTCCCTGGGGGCATTAACCAGCTGGGCACACGTCGTGCACCTGCGAACACAGTGTTCCAGGTCTGAATCAATTCCCGGCCACCAAACGTGTGACCGGGCAATGGCCTTCATCAGCACAATGCCTGGGTGCTCGCTGTGGAGTTCCCTGATGAATGCCTCCCTGCCCCTCTGGGGCATAACTACCCGGCTGCCCCATAGTAGGCAGTCGGCTTGGATGGAGAGCTCATCCATCCGTCTGTGGAACGGTCTGACCTCCTCAGGGCATGCTCCGTATTCGGGCGCCCAATCCCCAGTCAGGACACATTTCTTAATCAGGGATAGGAGGGGTTCTCTGTCTGTCCAGATTTTGATCTGGCGGGCTGTGATGGGGGAGCCTGCACTGTCAAAGGCATCGACAGCCATGACCATCTCAGCGCTTTGCTCCGCCGCCCCCTCGGTGGTGGCCAATGGAAGCCTGCTGAGCGCATCAGTGCAATTTTCAGTGCCAGGCCGGTGCCAGATGGAGTAGTCATAAGCAGCCATCGTGAGAGCCCATCGCTGTATGCGGGCTGATGCGTTGGCATTGACAGCCTTACTGTCTGACTACAGGGATGTTAATGGCTTGGGGACCGTCTCTAATTCAAACTTCCTATCAAAGAGGTACTGATGCATTTTTTTTACACCATAGACACATGCGAGCGCTTCTTTCTCGACCATCCCATATCCCCGTTCTGCTTGAGAGAGCGACCTGGAGGCATAAGCCACAGGTTGTAGCTGACCCTCAGCATTGCCCTGCAGCAATACGCACCCAACCCCATAGGACGATGCATCACATGTCAGAATCAATTTTTTACAGGGGTCGTACAGGGTCAACAACTTGTTTGAACAAAGTAGGTTTCGCGCCCGATCAAAAGCCCGTTCCTGACAGTCTCCTAAAACCAATCACAACCCTTACGCAGGAGCACGTGTAGCGGCTCCAACAACGTGCTCAAGTTTGGAAGAAAGTTCCCGAAATAGTTCAACAGTCCCAGAAATGAACGCAACTCCGATGTGTTGCAGGGCCTGGGTGCTCATCGAATCGCCTCTGTTTTGGATTCGGTGGGCCGAATCACATCTGCAGCAACCCTCCTGCCCAGAAATTCAACCTCAGGAGCTAAAAACACACATTTACACTTCTTGAGTCGCAGGCCTACCCGTTCCAGTCGGCGTAGCACCTCCTCCAGGTTGTGGAGGTGTTCCTCGGTGTCTCGACCCGTGATGAGGATGTCGTCCTGGAATACGATCGTTCCAGGAATGGATTTAAGCAGGCTTTCCATGTTTCATTGAAAAATCGCGGCCGCTGATCGAATGCCAAACGGGCACCTGTTATAAGCGAACAGTCCCTTGTGCGTGGTGATAGTGGTCGGTAGTTTAGATTCGTCGGCCAGTTCCTGGGTCATATAGGCTGAAGTGAGGTCCAACTTGGTGATCAGCTTGCCACCTGCCAGCGTGGCGAAGAGGTCCTCCGCTCTCGGGAGCGGGTATTGATCTTGTAGGGACACCCGATTGATGGTGGCCTTGTAGTCGCCACAGATCCTGATAGAGCCATCCGCTTTTAGGACAGGAACGATGGGGCTTGCCCAGTCGCTGAATTCAACAGGCGAGCTGATGCCCTCTCTCAACAGCCGGTCCAATTTGCTCTCGATTTTTTCCCGCATCACATACAGCACCGCTCTGGCTTTGTGGTGCACTGGCCTGGCGTCCGGGGTGATGTGTATTACTACTTTGGTGCCTTTGAAAATCCCGATGCTAGGTTGGAATAGTGAATCGAATTGTTGTCGGACTTGTGAGCATGAATTTCGCTCCACAGATGACACTGCGTGAACATCCCCCCATTTCCAGTTCATCTCGGCTAACCAGCTCCTCCTCAACAGTGCGGGAGCATACCCGGGACAATCCAGAGCGGCAGCCGATTCACTAACCCATTGTGTGTGACAGCCAACATTGCACAGCCTAGCACCAGAATGATTTCTTTAGTGTAAATCCGTAATTGTGTCTCAATACATGCTAATTTGGCCATAGCTTCTCGAATTGCTGAACGCCCATGAGTGACTGGCTGGTCCAGCTCCATGCGTACTGGGATACTGTTTAATAAAACCCTTATCATCATTGGTGGCGTTTTGGTGTATGAACTGTTCGCCACATGGACCCGCTGAACCTCGGCGTCCATCAATTTGCCCCAAAAGTCGTCCTGCCTCAAAGGACCCTCTTCTGGTCCCTCCACCTCATATTAGTCTGGTTGCAGGCTTCCTGCACATTCGAGCTAAATGGCCACTGAGATTTCAGTTTCTGCAGACAAACTGTTGAAATCTGCAAGATCTGGCTGAGTGTTTTCCCCCCACACCTCCAGCATGAGTTAAAGCTTCCATTGTTGAGGACAAAGGGACTCTGGCCAGGCATTCCACGCTGACTGTCCCTTTGACTGCTCTTAAGTACCCTATTAGTGGGTGTGAATGGCCCCATCCCGGGCTGCATTGTCCACGGTGATGGCGTGAATGTCCGTTCAGCCTGCCATTGTCTCTGTTGGAGACCCACTCTGGGGTCTATTGCTGCCTGGGGAATGTCGGACGGCCCCAGCCAGCCTGCGGGGCTCTGAGTCGCATTGATGATGTTGACTCCCTGATCCATCGCCGCGTTAGAGGCAGAATTGTGCGCGTATATTATTTTCGTCTCTTCCTCCCCCGCCATGAAAGTTTGAGCTAACAACGCCGCCGCTTCCAAGGTCAAATCCTTGGTCTCAATTAATTTGCGGAAACTCCCGCATGACCGATGCCCTCGATAAAGAAGTCCCTTAGCATCTCCCCCCTGCAGGCGTCTGTGAAGTTACAGAGGCTGGCCAAATGTCGGAGGTCCGCTACGAAGTCCGGTATGCTCTGTCCTTCACGGCGTCAGTGGGTGTAGAATCTCTGTCGGGCCATATGTATGCTACTCACTGGTTTGAGGTGCTCCCCGATCAGTTTGCTAAGTTCTTCAAAGGTTTTATCCGATGGCTTTTCGGATGCTAGTAAGTCCTTCATGAGCACGCAAGTCTTTGGTCCGCAGCTGGTCAAAAGATGAGCCCTTCGCTTGTCGTCCGCTGCATCCCCCAGCCATTCTTTCATAACGAAGCTTTCCTGAAGCCCCTCGACAAAATCGTCCCAGTCTTCCCCAACACAGTACCGTTCCTCTGTACTACCGGTGGCCATTCTCATGGGTCATTGATTCCCGTTTCTCTTTGCCAATGTAAAGTCCTTACTCTACAGCATGAAACCACACGAGGCACATTCTGGGAACAAGGTCACTCTGCGACCTCAACTCTTTATTCCAGCACTCCACAAGTGATGATCCTGTGTGGGACCTCCCTTTATATACCTGTGTGATCAGGTAAGGAGTGTCTCCCACAGGTTCACCCCCTGTGGTCAAGGTGTGCATCTATGTTGTGTGTATACAGTAATACAGTGGTGTTACATTGTGGTTACATACATGACAGAAAGTGGTCCACGTTGTCCAATGCTGAGCCGTGGATCTTGATGATCGGGGGACATTGCTGCACGGCGGGAATAGGTTGGTGGAGGACTTTTGTCTTATGGATGTTTAGTGTAAGGCCCATGCTTTCGTACACCTCGGTGAAGGTGTTGACGATGACTTGGAGTTCGGCCTCTGAGTGCGCGCAGAGGCAAGTGTCATCTGCGTACTGTAGTTCGATGCCAAAGGATGGGACGACCTTGGCTCTAGTCTGGAGGTGATGAAGGTTGAACAGTTTCCCACTGTTCTGTAATTTAATTCCACTCCAGCAGGGAGCTTGTTGAGCGTGAGATGGAGCATTGCAGCAAGGAAGATCGAGAAGAGCGTTGGTGTGATGACACAGCCCTGCTTGACCCCAGTCCGAACGTGTATTGGGTCTGTGGTGGATCCTTTGGTAAGGATCATGGCCTGCATGTCGTTGTGGAGCAGGTGGAGGATGGTGACAAACTTTTGGGGGCAGCTGAAATGGATACGGACGCTCCATAGTCCCTCACGGTTGACAGTGTCAAAGGCCTTTGTGAGATCAAAGAAGGCCATGTATAAAGGTTGGTGGTGTTCCCTGCATTTCTCTTGTAGTTGTTGTAGTTGTCACCATAGGCAACTAGGCCCATACGGTAGAGCCTGGTCTCCAGTCATCTTGGACCCCCTTGCCACTGGACCAAGACTTTGCTGTGCTAAGCCCGTGTGGTAGCCTGTGTGCAACGGCCACCATACGTTAAAATAACTCATGCACAGGCATCTTCTACCCTTCAAAATGAAGTTCGGGACCTGGAACGTCAGGACCCTTATGGACAACCCCAACAGCAATAGACCGGAATGTCACACCGTCATCGTTGCCCGGGAACTCAGACACTTCGACGTTGACATCGCTGCCATAAGTGAGACCCGGCGGGCAGGGGAAGGCCAGCTCAAATAACAAGGTGGAGGTTACACCATCTTCTGGAAAGGCAAACCAGAAGAAGAACGCTGCCTCCATGGAGTTGGCTTCGCCATCAAAAATGAACTGGTCAGCTGCCTCAGAGACTCCCCCTGCGGGATAAGCGAACGTCTCATGTCCACCTAGAAGGACAGGGGTAGCAGGCGCATGGGAACATCACCACTTCCAAGTTACCCTCTTAGTCACACACCATCCTGACTTGGAAATATATCACCGTTCCTTCATCGTCGCTAAGTCAAAATCCAGGAACTCCCACGTTCATCACACGAACTGCAGCGGTTCAAGTAGCGGCTTACCATACATACATAGGCAGTCCCTCGAAATCGAGGAAGACTTGCTTCCACTCTAAAAATGAGTACTTAGGTGGCTGAACAGTCCAATATGAGAATCACAGTCCTGTCACAGGTGGGATAGATAGTCGTTGAGGATAAGGGAGGGTGGGACAAGTTTGCCGCACGCTTTTTCCGCTGCCTGCATTTGTTTTCTGCATGCTCTCGGCGATGAGACTCGAGGTGCTCAGCGCCTTCCTGCATGCACTTCCTCCACTTAGGGTGGTCTTTGGCCAGGGACTCCCAGGTGTCAGTGGGGATACTGCACTTTATCAGGGAGGCTTTGAGAGTGTCCTTGTAACGTTTCCTCTGTCCACCTTTGGCTCGCTTGCCGTGAAGGAGTTCCGAGTAGAGCGCTTGCTTTGGGAGTCTCGTGTCTGGCATGCGAACAATGTGGTCTGCCCAGCGGACCTGATCAAGTGTGGTCAGTGCTTCAATGCTGGGGATGTTGGCCCGGTCGAGGACGTTAACATTGGTGCGTCTGTCCTCCCAGGGGATTTGCAGGATCTTGCGGAGATATCGTTGGTGGTATTTCTCCAGCGACTTGAGGTGTCTACTGTATATGGTCCATGTCTCTGGGCCATACAGGAGGGCGGGTAATACTACTGTAGCCCTGTAGACGATGAACTTGGTGGCAGATTTGAGGGCCTGGTCTTCGAACACTCTTTTCCTCAGGCGGCCGAAGGCTGCACTGGCGCACTGGAGGCAGTGTTGAATCTCGTTGTCAATGTCTGCTCTTGTTGATAAGAGGCTCCCGAGGTATGGGAAATGGTCCACGTTGTCCAGGGCCGCGCCATGGATCTTGATGACTGGGGGACAGTGCTGTGCGGCGGGGGCAGTTGATGATGGACCTTTGTCTTGTGTGAAGACCACCGTCTTCTCAAAGGCAGTTAGGGATGGGCAATAAATGCCGGTATAACTCTCTATCAATAATAACTTGTATTTATATAGCACCTTTAATATAGTAAAAATGTCCCAAGGTGCTTCACAGGAGTGTTTTCAGACAAAATTTGACACTGAGCCACATAAAGAGATATTAGGACAGGTGACTAAAGCTTGGTCAAAGAGGTAGGTTTCAAAGAGCATCTTAAAGGGGGAGAGATAGAGAGGCAGAGAGGTCAAGAGAGCGAATTCTGGAGCTTGGAGCCCAGGCAGCTCAGAATAGGCATTAATGACAGATAATCCCATGCTTGAGCTTCCCTATAAAGTTAGGCCATAATTGTTCCCCCTCCCCAGCCAATTCTACCTTCCCTCTCAAATTCGATGTCTCTTCCCACAGCAGATACTGCAGCTCAGATGAGCAGTGGAGGAAGACAAGAGAGTGCGAGGATTAAAGGCTTTGTGACTGGCTGTATGAGTGAGATGCTTGTTTACCATCAACTCACAGCAAATAGCTTCCTCGACCCCAAGAGGCAGAATTTGAAGCATTACTGGAGAATGAAATCTCCTCACAAGGTAACAGAATTCCTTCAGGGATATCTTACCACAGGCAGATTAATGATATATTAAATTAGCAAGATCAGAAATACTCAGTGAGTCCTAAGCACTTGTCCAAAGCACTTTGCGTCTATTCTGAAAAACGATTCTAAATGAAGCCAATTCAAAGTTAACCTCTTTCTCCCACTCGGCAGGGATAGTGAGCCTGGCATTCACAGCCTACCACATTGTTGCAATAAATGATTAGCTGTCAAGTGTAAGGAGCGGGTATGTATTTATTTATGATAGCTTAATGGCTTAGACACCACGTAATGCTACAATCTTGAATTAGAGCAGAGCTTTAAGACAAGGCGTAAAGCACCATGTTGAAATGCCCACACATATCTAATGATCTACTTATGTCAAATCAATGTAAAAATATTTCTAGGAAGCAATCAATCAGTTCCTGCAAATAGTAAACACAGACATTGGTAACCCAAGAGAAAATATCTTGCCATAAGTAGTGTTGACATATCTAAGATGAATGCTCAATAAAAATTCAGCACGTCAATCGAACAATCCATCAAATTGGCTCATCACTGTGCAGCATCACTCCAGGTGAGGTCACCTTGGGGAAAACCTAGAATGCACTGCCTGAGAGGGTGGCGGACGCAGATTCAATAATAACTTTCAAAAGGGAATTGGATAAATACTTAAAGGGGAAAAATTGGCAGGGCGATGGAGAAAGGATAAGGAAGTGGTACAAATTGGATAGCTCTTTGAAAGAGCCAGCAGTGACGTGATGGGCCGAATGGCCTCCTCCTGTGCTGTATCATTCTATGAGTCCATGAGAACTGCCACCCTAGCTACAACGCAGTAAAGGCAAACCCTGTAATGGGCAAAGTGCTGGCAAATCAGATTGGACGAGTTCAGCTAGCCTCAGCACAGCCACGCCCTTTAAGATGCCGAATCAATTTATCAATGGTTAGGAGGGGAGCCTGCAGGCAGGAGGGAGGACTTAATTCAACGGACTGACAAACATTCTGCCAGGTGGACTGATGCAGAGCACAGGTGCCCTTTGAAAGCAGAGCATGTGCAGAATATGGCAGTGTTCAGGATCTATATATATCTCAGTATTTAATAAGAAATTGTGTATCGTATAGATACTTCATTTGTGTTTGAGTAGATATATTTTGTGCTCATCGAGGAGTTGGGCTTCAGTGGAAGAATGAATTACTTTCAGGCCAATTGTATCAGGGGTCAGATGTAGAGTAAACCTGTCTTTACTCTGCCCGAACCAAAACACTTCTGTAACAGTGTCACATTTTCCCTTCCACACCCATCTAAGTGGGAATGCTAGTTTAGTGTCAAATTATACGCAGTTTTGTGCTCTTGACTCAGGCCCAGTAGGATTTGGGTTGGTGCTGCTAAACCTGATTTCTCATTGAACCCTTACAGCAGAGAGAGGAGACTGCTGCCTCAACTGGAAAGGAAAGGGAGGAAGCAAAGAGCACTGGTCAGGAAATCACAGGCCCACAGAGACCTCGATATTCCATCCCACTAAATGAATGGCTGGAGAATCGATGACTGCTGACCTGCCATTTCCTGCCTAACACTCCCTGCCATTGCTCCTCCTGGCTGGGAGCTCCCAATCGGGAAATCAGCCCTAGTGTGTGTTAAGTCCTGACTCTAATGTACTGACTTACACGAGACACATGCTGAAGTCAAGGTCACTCAGGACCTGCACCTTTAATTCCAGCTCTCCCAGTGCCGCACTTGCCTGAGACCTCTCTTTATATACCTCAGTGGGACAGGTATGGAGTGTCTCCTGCAAGTGCACCCCTGGTGGTAAGGTATGCTTATTGTTACAGGTCATATCCAGTTACAGTCATGTATAGCATGGTAAGATACAGTTATATACAGTATGTGAGATACATGACATCACCCTCCCCCAAGGTCTTAATAGCTTTATAGATTCAGTCTTTCAGGTGGTCTGCGCTCTCGCGTGGAGCGTCTTAGTTGTGCTTCAGTTGTTTGCCTTGGTGCCTGTTTTTCGTTCGGTGTGATTGCTGGTATCTCGCCTGAGCTGTCTGTTTCGTTCGGTGTGATTGCTGGTATCTCACCTGGGCTGTCTGTTTCGTTCGGTGTGATTGCTGGTATCTCGCCTGGGCTGTCTGTTTCGTTCGGTGTGATTGCTGGTATCTCGCCTGGTCTGTCTATTGAGACTGCTCTTTCCTCAGGTTGTTCCACCTGTCTGTCCACCAGGTGTGGTGTGAGTTCCACATTGTAGTCTGCCTCTGGTTCTTCAGTGTTATCAGTGAATTTATTTTTTACTTGGTCCACATGCCTCCGGCACAACTGTTTCCCTCTTTGTCTGTTACTGTCCCTGCAAGCCATTTGGGACCCCAGCCATAGTTTAGCACAAACACTTTATCCTCTATCTCATTCCACCTCCCCCTCTAATTTCGGTCATGGTACTCAGTTAGCTTTTGACGCTTAGCCTCAACAATTTCATGCATGTCTGGGAGGATAAACGAGAACGTGGTCTTTAAGGTTAGTTTCATCAATAGTTGTGCAGCGGGAACCCCAGTCAACGAATGCGGACGAGATCTGTATGCCAGCAGCAGTCGCGACAGGCGGCTCTGCAGCATGGGACCTTGGATTCTGAGCATGCATTGTTTAATGATCTGCACTGCTCGCTCCACCTGGCCATTGGAGGCCGGCTTGAAAGGTGCCGTCTTAACGTGATTTATACAGTGGTCAACTATAAAATCGTGAAATTCTGCGCTGGTGAAGCACGGACCATTATCACTGACCAATATGTCAGGAATGCCATGCGTTGCAAACATGGTTCTAAGGCTCTCCACAGTGGTGGAGGTGGTGCTCGAGTTTAAAATGGTGCACTCGATCCATTTTGAAAATGCATCAACGACTACGAGGAACATTTTGCCCATGAATGGGCCCGCATAGTCTACATGCACCCGCGACCACGGTTTGGTGGGCCAGGGCTAGGGGCTCAGGGGGGCCTCCCTGGGGGCATTACTGAGTTGGGCACAAATGGTGCACTGACGGACGCAGAGCTCCAAGTCCGCGTCAATGCCAGGCCACCAGATCTGGTTATGGCCTTCATAAGGACGATCCCCGGGTGCTCGCGATGGAGCTCCATGACAACCGCCTCCCTGCCTCGTAAGGGCATAACTACTCGGCTGCCACACATCAGGCAGTCTGCCTGTAGTGAGAGTTCATGCATGCGCCTATGGAAGGGTTTGACCTCCTCGGGGCAGGCATCGCGAGCCTCTGCCCAGTCACCAGTTAAAACGCATCTTTTAACTAGAGATAACGTGGGGTCGCTGCTCGTCCAGGCTCTGATTTGGCGAGCCGTCATGGGCGAACCTGTGGACTCAAAGGCATTGATTGCCATGACCATCTCACAGTCCGGTTCGTCGGACCCTTCTGTGGTCGCCAGGGGTAGCCTGCTAAGCGCGTCGGCACAGTTGTCTGTGCCTGGTCTGTGCCTTATCGTGTAGTCGTAAGTCGCCAGCATGAGTGGCCACCGCTGAATGCGCGCCGAGGCGTTGGCGTTGATTGCCTTGCACTCGGATAGTAGGGACGTGAGGGGTTTGTGGCCACAAACTTGGCCCCGAAAAGGTATTGGTGCATCTTTTTGACACCATACACGCACGCGAGCGCCTCCTTCTCAACCATACCGCACCCGCGCTCCGCCCGCGAAAGTGATCTGGAGGCATAAGCAACGGGCTGCAATTTACCCACATCATTGACGTGCTGTAAACCGCACCAGACCCCGTACGCTGACGCATCACATGTAAGGACTAACTTTTTACCTGGGTCAAAAAAGGCTAAAACACTCTTGGAACACAGAAGGTTGCGTGCCTTATTGAAGGCGCGTTCTTGGGCGTCCCCCGAAAACCAATCGCACCCCTTTCTGAGTAGCACGTGGAGAGGCTCCAGCAGCGTGCTCAAGTTCTGCATAAAGTTCCCAAAGTAATTGAGTAGCCCGAGAAAGGCGCGTAGTTCCGAGACATTCCGGGGTCTGGGTGCCAGACGAATTGCTTCGGTTTTGGACTCTGTTGGGCGGATTCCATCAGCGGCAATCTTTCTGCCTAAAAATTCAACCTCAGGTGCGAGAAACAGACACTTGGATTTCTTAACTCTTAGGCCTACCCGATCCAATCGACTTAGTACTTCCTCAAGATTGCGGAGATGAGAGTTGGTGTCCCTGCCCGTGATGAGTATGTCAGCTTGAAACACAACCGTCCCCGGGATGGACTTGAGCAGACTCTCCATGTTGCGCTGGAATATAGCAGCTGCCGACCTGATGCTGAATGGGCATCGATTGTACACAAAAAGGCCTCGATGTGTGTTGATGGTGGTGAGTAGCTTAGACTCTTCGGTCAGTTCTTGCGTCATATACGCAGATGTGAGGTCTAGTTTCGAGAAAGGTTTTCCTCGAGCCAACGTGGCAAATAGGTCCTCCGCTCTGGGCAGCGGGTATTGGTCCTGTAGGGAGACTCTGTTTATGGTAGACTTGTAATCCCCACAGATTCGCACGGATCCATCAGGCTTCATGACGGGGACGATGGGGCTTGCCCAGTCGCTGAATTCCACGGGAGAAATTATGCCTTCCCGCAGAAGCCGGTCCAGTTCGTTTTCAATCTTTTCCCTCATCACGTAAGGCACAGCTCTAGCCTTGTGATGGACCGGTCTGGCATTGTGTGTGATGTAGATTCTAACTTTGAAGGTGCCCACACCTGGCTGAAAGAGATGTTCAAAACGGCTTAGAACTGTTGAGCAGGAGGTCCGTTCATCTGATGACATGTCTTTAACATCATCCCATTTCCAATTAAGTTCTGCTAGCCAGCTTCTCCCCAACAGGGCTGGGAGATCCCTGGGGACAATCCACAGGGAAAGTTGGTGACCATCCCTTTGTGTGTGACTGAGAGAATGGCGCTGCCAAGGACTGGGACGATTTCTTTAGTATAGGTCCTTAGTTTGGTGTCGATCTTTGTGAGTTTTGGTCTGTTGCTTTTGTGCGGCCACAGCTGTTCAAATTGTTGAACGCTCATGAGGGATTGACTGGCCCTCGTGTCAGGTTCCATGTTGACAGGTATCCCGTTGAGTAGAACCCTTATCATAATTGGAGGCATCTTGGTGTAAGAACAGTGGACATTGATCGTGTTAACCCGCTGTACCTCGGCGTCCCGTGCACTGTTCCAACCGTCTTCTGGTCCGCTTTCCGACCCTTCCAATTCGTATACCAGCCGAGCTGCTGTTTTTCTGCACATGCGAGCCAGATGCCCTGTGTAGTTGCAGTTTCTGCAAACAGCTTGCTGAAATCGACACACCCTGGTTGAGTGCCTTCCCTCACATCTCCATTACAGACCGTTTCCATTGTTTCCGATGGGCTGCGTCTGACTGATCTCCCTTGAGCTTCTCTCAATCTGTTGTTGATTGCTCACATTGTGGGTTGATGAGGTGTGATCGGCCGTTCATGTGGCCCTTGATTTCGATGGCTTCTGGCGCCACTGTCTGCTGTTGAAGGCCTGCTCTCCTGCCTTTGTCTGTGTGTGGGGGTAGTGGTTTGTTTCACAATGTGAACCCCTTGTTCCGATGCCTCGTTGGTTGTCGTACCCAAAGTATAGATCAGCCTCGTTTCTTCTTCGCCTGCCAAGAACGTCTGTACGACCAGTGCTGCTGCCTCTAAAGTCAAGTTCTTAGTCTCTATAAGCTTTCGGAATATGCCTGCATGTCCTATTCCTTCAATAAAAAAGTCTCTCAGTACTTCTCTCCTTAGTTCATCGGGGAACTCACATGAACTAGCCAGCCTCCGAAGTTCCGCCATGAAGTCGAGTATGCTTTGGCCCACACAGCGTCTGTAGTTGTGGAACCTGAGTTTGGCCATGTGTCGGCTGCTCGCTGGCTTCAGGTGGTCTCTCACCAATGTGCTCAACTCCTCAAACGACTTGCTTGCTGGTTTCTCGGGTGCCAGCAGGTCTTTCATTAAAGCGTATGTTTTCGAGCCACAGCTGGTTAAGAGATGGGCTCTTCTCTTGTCTGCCTCATCGTCGCCCAGCCAGTCTTTGGTCACAAAGCTTTGCTGGAGCCTTTCTATAAAGTCATCCTAATTGTCTCCAGCATTGTATTTCTCATCTGAGCTGTTGGTAGCCATTCTGTGGATTCTGGGATCCCGTAACTCGTCGCCACTGTTAAGTCCTGACTCTAATGTACTGACTTACACGAGACACATGCTGAAGTCAAGGTCACTCAGGACCTGCACCTTTAATTCCAGCTCTCCAGTGCCGCACTTGCCTGAGACCTCCCTTTATGTACCTCAGTGGGACAGGTATGGAGTGTTTCCTGCAAGTGCACCCCTGGTGGTAAGGTATGCTTATCGTTACAGGTCATATCCAGTTACAGTCATGTATAGCATGGTAAGATACAGTTATATACAGTATGTGGGATACATGACAGTGTGTGACTCCAGAGAGTGAATATCTGCAGGCTATTCAATGACAGACGTCTCACCCAGGCCTGACCCCATCCTCACTTCACATCCACTTTTCAACCAGAGAGCAATCCGGAGTTGGAACCCCTGCGCATCCCGGGGCACCGAGACCACCCTGCCCATCCCGGGGCCCTGAGACCACCTTGCCCATCCTGGGGCCCTGAGACCACCCTGCCCATCCCGGGGCCCTGAGACCACCCTGCCCATCCTGGGGCACTGAGACCACTCTGCCCATCCCGGGCACTGACCACCCTGCCCATCCCGGGGCACTGACCACTCTGCCCATCCCGGGGCCTTGAGACCACCCTGCCCATCCTGGGGCACTGAGACCATCCTGCCCATCCCGGGCACTGACCACCCTGCCCATCCCGGGGCACTGACCACCCTGCCCATCCCGGGGCCCTGAGACCACCCTGCCCATCCCGGGGCCCTGAGACCACCCTGCCCATCCCGGGCCCTGAGACCACCCTGCCCATGCCGGGGAACTGACCACCTTGCCCATCCCGGGGCACTGGGACCACCCTGCCCATCCCGGGGCTCTGAGACCACCCTGCCCATCCCGGGGCCCTGAGACCACCCTGCCCATCCCGGGGCCCTGAGACCACCCTGCCCATCCTGGGGCACTGACCACCTTGCCCATCCCATGGCACCGAGACCAGTGCCCCACTGCCCGTCTCAGATTAACTAACCGAGCAGATTGCACTTCAGACCATCTAAAGACACCACGCACCGCTTCACACTTTATATGGTAATTGGTAAACACATCTTGCTTTGTGTTATAACAAGTTTTACTTACTTTTACCTCGGGCACTTTTTTGCCACTTACCATGATCGTCAAGAAGAATGTTGTCAGGTTTAATGTCCCTAGAAAATAAAAAACAAAGATGAATTAATTCTGATTAGTAGTTTTTTTTTGCTTTACCGGCTCAGATCGACCTCTCATCAAAGCTTCTTATCAAAACCACTTCTAATTATATCATGCTAATTATCCAAAAGCTACAGATGTTTTCTGAAGTAAAATAAATTAGCAGCATGTCATGCAGATTAAGATGACAGTCAAAGAGTGGAAATGAGACTGATTAAGCAGTTATTATCAGAATTGGAAGGACTGATATATAGCACAGAAATAGACCATTGGGCCCAACTGATCCATGCGCACATTCTCCAATTTGACTTGGCTCAATAATAACATGATTGGTTTAGGACACAATAAGTTGACCCAACGAGGTCTAGTTCTGCCTCATTAACTAAGCTCCGACACAATGCATTTTCAATATTTCCACAAAATTTCACTTCTACTTCAAAGATTAAAGGCGGGTAAACTCGCTGACCCCATGTTACAATGGGGAACTGTTCCTTGAGGGAAGCGTAGGCTGGAGGTAAGTCCAACACTGCAGCACACATTCTTTGACCTACCGCTCTGTTGGGCGGAAGGAGACTTGGGTGGAAGATTGTGGGGCATTCACTGACTGTAGTTGCAAAAAAAAAATCAAGTGAGTCTCAGTGAAGTTCTGCAGGATTGGAAGCAAGTGGCTATAAGGGCCAAAATTGCCCACCGCCCCAAAAGGGGTACACCTTCCGCGGGGCAATACCGCCCGAGAGGCAGAAAAAGGGTTGCTGCCGGTCGGTAATGGGTCGGCGCTTGTCCGAGGGGCAGAGAAACCTGTTCCCACCACTCCTGGCCCCGGGGCAATTTAGGACAGGTCAGCCCATCTGTCCGCCCCCGGTAAGTAAGGGGTAGAAATTGCGGTTGGAGGCTTTGCATGGGCGAATGCCTCCGACCTGCAAAAAATCTGCAAGTTTACCTGGTGGTCTGAGAGGTTTGGAGATTTGCGCTCCTGGGCCTCTATGCGCATGGTGCTTACGTCGTCAGTTGCGTGGTGGCCCGGGTCAGAGAGCGTCCCATTGACTCAGATACACACTGGTCCTGGGGTTGGACTGGTGGGAAAGGTCAGAGAGCATCCAATTGACTCAGATATACACTGGTCCTGGGGTTGGACTGGGGAGAAAGGTCAGAGAGAGTCCCATTGACTCAGATACACACTGGTCCTGGGGGACTGGGGTGAAAGGTCAGAGAGAGTCCCATTGACTCAGATACACACTGTTCCTGGGGGATTGGGGTGAAAGGTCAGAGAGAGTCCCATTGACTCAGATACACACTGGTCCTGGGGGACTGGGGTGAAAGGTCAGAGAGAGTCCCATTGACTCAGATACACACTGGTCCTGGGGGACTGGGGAGAAAGGTCAGAGAGAGTCCCATTGACTCAGATACACACTGGTCCTGGGGGACTGGGGTGAAAGGTCAGAGAGAGTCCCATTGACTCAGATACACACTGGTCCTGGGGGACTGGGGTGAAAGGTCAGAGAGAGTCCCATTGACTCAGATACACACTGGTCCTGGGGGACTGGGGTGAAAGGTCAGAGAGAGTCCCATTGACTCAGATACACACTGGTCCTGGGGGACTGGGGTGAAAGGTCAGAGAGAGTCCCATTGACTCAGATACACACTGGTCCTGGGGGACTGGGGTGAAAGGTCAGAGAGAGTCCCATTGACTCAGATACACACTGGTCCTGGGGGACTGGGGTGAAAGGTTAGAGAGAGTCCCATTGACTCAGATACACACTGGTCCTGGGGTTGAACTGGGGAGAAAGGTCAGAGAGAGTCCCATTGACTCAGATACACACTGGTCCTGGGGTACTGGGGTGAAAGGTTAGAGAGAATCCCATTGACTCAGATACACACTGGTCCTGGGCTGGACTGGGGTGAAAGGTCAGAGAGCATCCCATTGACTCAGATACACACTGGTCCTGGGGGACTGGGGTGAAAGGTCAGAGAGAATCCCATTGACTCAGATACACACTGGTCCTGGGGTACTGGGGAGAAAGGTCAGAGAGCGTCCCATTGACTCAGATACACACTGGTCCTGGGCTGGACTGGGGAGAAAGGTCAGAGAGCATCCCATTGACTCAGATACACACTGGTCCTGGGCTGGACTGGGGAGAAAGGTCAGAGAGCGTCCCATTGACTCAAATACACACTGATCCTGGGGGACTGGCTCGAATGCCCAGAAGATATTAACTGTCTCCCCGCACCCAGCACCAACTCGGAAAGAACCGACCTTTATGGCCTCCATAATACCGATAGGATGGGACCATCAGTAGGCCAGGGTCATTACAGGGAGTAGCGTGTGGTGGCCCGGCCCAGAAATCGGCGCAGTCCCGGCCTGCAAGACCATCAGCAAGCCGAGGTCACTCGAGAGAGCAGAGTGCAACGGCATGCCACTGCAGGGAGCAGCGCATGCTGCTGCAGGAGGGCAATGCTACGAAGCCAGGTCACTGATTGGAGTGCGGGCAGGTACAGCAGGAGGGGCAAAGGAGTGACAAGAGTTTGTAGAGGGAAGTGACCGGGGCCCAGGAGAGGCGTGCGTTCGGGGCCCAGAAGAGACAAGAGCCCAGGGGCAGCACGGGCCAGCCCACACTGCGATATGTGCGCATATAGTTCTGTGCAGCAGAGCTGGTCTCCAGTTGTCTTGGGTAATCCTTGCCACTGGACCAAGACCTAGTTCTATCAAGCCCGTGTGGTGGCTGGTGTGCAATGGCCACCACACGTTAAAAAAATCCTCGCACAGGCATCTTCCACCCTTCAGTATGTAGTTCTGGATCTGGAATATTAGGTCCTTCATTGAAACACCTGTGAACTCATCCCTTTTTGGCATGGAAGCAAGTCATCCTCGCTTCGAGGGACTGCCTATGATGATGGGTGGCCCGGGGCGCTACTCACAGGGCGTGGCGTTACCATGGCAGTACTTCCGCTAAGTCCTGCACAATTTCGGGGGAGCGGGATTCTTGCCAGATCGCAAGTTCTGGATTTCAGCGCATGCACAGTGCATGCGTAAATCCGGAACTTGCGGGGCGCCTAAGGGCGCATCCGCACCTCGCACACACCTACACGTATTCAGGCCCTAAGTATCAGCTGTGGCTCAGTGGTGGCACTCTTGCCTCTGATTCAGAAGGGCGTGGGTTCAATTCCCACCCCAGAGACGAGCACATAATCCAGGCTAAGGGGTCGTCGTGCACGGTTTTCCCGCCACGTCGGGCATGCGCCGACCCCTTACCGACCGGCGACAACCCCTTTTCTGCCGCTCGCGCGGTATTGCCCCGTGGAAGGTGCACCCCATTTGGGACGGGGAGCAATTTCCCAAAATCCTGCAGAACTTCACTCAATACTGAGGGTGTGCTGCACTGTCGGAGGTGCTGTCTTTCATATGAAATGTTAAACCGAGGCCCTGTCTGTCCTTTCAGGTTGACGTAAACGATCCCACGGCACTATTCAAAGATGAGCTGGGGTGGTGTCCTGGCCAGTATTTGTCCCTCAATCAACACCTAAAAAACAGATTCTCTGGTCATTTATTTCATTGCTGTTTGAAGGCCTTTGGGACCTTGCTATATTTAAATTAATTGCTACATTTCCCTACATTACAGCACTTCAAAAGTACGTAATTGGCCCGAGATGTCTGTGCTCCTCAAATTCTGCCCTCTTGAGCATCCCTGATTATAACTGCTTAACCCAAGCTCTGGAACTCCCTCCCTAAACCTCTCCAACTCCCTACCTCTCTTTCATCCTTTAAGACTCTCCTTAAAACCTACCTCTTTGACCAAGCTTTCGCTCATCTGCCGTAATTTCTTCTTATGTGGCTCGATGTCAAATTTATTTGTTTTGTCTTATAACACTGATGTGTTATAACACAAAGCACCTTGGGACGTTTTACTACGTTAAAGGTGCTATATAAATACAAGTTGCTGTTGTTGCTGGATCGCCCTTTGGGACACCCTGAGCTCATGAAAGGCACTCTATAAATGCAAGTTTTTCATTTTTTTTCCCTCTAAAGCAATAGCTTGATAAGAAACAGCCGGCATTGATTCAGAAATGCTTGAGACAACTTCCTGACTTCTTCAAAAATGTTACAAATATAGTGGATGGGGAACTCCTTGCTGTGCAGTTTCTTTGGGCTTTCAGAAAAACCTTGACAGAGTTCCACATGAATTCAAATAAAATTAAAGACCGTGGGAATTGAGAACAGACCATGGGACTGGATAGAAATTTGGCTAAACACATAGGAAACTAAGAGGACTTGAGAAGTGTAGTATCAGATTAGGCGGGGGGGTGGGGGGCGGCTGATGTGGTGATGTGTTCAATATGTCACTGCAAATAGCACACCAAGCAACTATTCCCCTGCCAGTCCTCAAATGTAAGCATGTGTACAACAATACAGAATTGCATTTCCAATCTTGCAGATTACACTAAATTAGGAGGCACAGTAAGTTGTGTGGATGGGAGGAGGACATTACAAAGGGAAATAAACAGACTAAATCAGTGGGTAAAACAATGATAGTCAGATGCTTATGTGGGCAAGTGTGAGGTTATCCACTTCTATCTGAGAAAGACAGATCAGAATCATATCTTAATGGTGAGAGATTAGGAGTTGTGGAGAGGCAACAGAAGAGAGTCGGGATAAATGGGTCATTTTCGCGTTGGCAAACTGTAACTAGTGGGGTGTCACAGGGATCAATGCTGGGGCCTCAACTATTTACAATTTATAATAATGGCTTGGATGAAGGGACCGAGTGTAACGTAGCCAAATTTGCTGATACAAAGATAGGTGGGAAAGTAAGTTGTGAGGAGGACACAAAGAATCTACAAAGGGATATAGATAGGCTCAGTTAGTGGGCAAAAAATTGGCAGATGGACTATAATGTGGGAAAATGTGACATCATCCACTTTGGTAGGAGAAATAAAAAAGCAAATTATTATTTAAATTGGGAGCAATTACAAAATGCTGTAGTACAGAGGGATCTGGGGGTTCTTGCACATGAAACGCAAAAACTTAGTATGCAGGTACAGCAAGTAATCAGGAAGACAAATGAAATGCTAGCCTTTATTGCAAGGGGAATGGAGTATAAAAGCAGAGAAGTCCTGCTCCAACTGTACAGGACATTGGTAAGACTACACTTAGAGTACTGCATATAGTTTTTGTCATGTATTCAACCAGCATTGTAACCCATGTATAAACTGACCTAAGTTGTACACCGTGAGAACAATGACCACGAGGTGGGAGACACTCCTAACCTGGACCTTCAGGTATAAAAGGGGAAGCTCCACCCACCTTCATCACTTGAGTGCTAAGGAATAAAGGACAGGTCACAGACTGAACTTCTCTCAAGCATGGGCCTCGTGTGCATTTATACCGTATAGTAAGGACGTATCAATGGCGACAAGAAACTGGGATTTAAACCACGCGAGCATGGCCACTAACAGAACAGAGGAGAGGTACTGTGTTAAGGAATGGTTGGGACAGAGATTCAACATTGTTAAAGCAGCACACAGTTCTCCAGGCAGACAAGGGCAGTCAGGCATGCCCCAACATGTAGTCGAACCCAGAGGGGAGTTCGACAGAGACAATGGCAAGCTGAACAGCGATTCACGCCATTGCAAGGGACAATGCGGCCAGTAATGGGGCCATTAACACCTGTTAATGCTGCACTCAAGGACAATAACTGGGGCAGTCAGGGACGATCGGCTGGCAAGGGACCTTTTGTTTCAAACCGCAACTCATGCTGGAGGCGTGGAGGCACACACTCAGCCGGAGTTTGCAGAGATGAGCAAAATACCTGCAGAAATTGCAGAAATGGATACTGGGGGAAATCGCTGGAAGCTGAAGTTCAGCGAGTTCATGTGGAGTTCATACACCAGGACACCACCGATAATGATGAAAGTGCTCCTCAATGGCATCCCAGTATCAATGGAGTTAGACACGGGTGCCAGCCAGTCCCTCATGGGTATCAAACAGTTCGAAAAGTTGTGGGCATCCAAGGCCAGGAGGCCAAAATTATCGCCGATTGACGCACAGCTACGGACTTACACAAAGCAGATCATTCCGGTGCTAGGCAGCGCCATGGTAGTCATGACCCACAAAGATTCGGAGAACAGACTGCCACTCTGGATTGTCCCAGGGGATGATCCCGCACTACTGGGGAGGAGTTGGCTTGCTGTCATGAACTGGAAATGGGGCGATGTCAATGCAATTTCCTCTGTGGAGCGAGTATCATGCTCACAGATCCTGGACAAATTTGACTCATTATTTCAACCTGGCATTGGCACTTTCATGGGGGCCAAGGTAGTGATTCACATAAACCTGGATGCCAGGCCAGTGCACCACAAGGCCAGAGCGGTGCCGTACGTGATGCGGGAAAAGATAGAAGGCGAATTGGACCGCCTGCTGAGGGAAGGCATCATCTCGCCAGTCGAATTCAGTGACTGGGCGAACCCGATTGTTCCGGTGCTCAAGGCGGATGGGTCAGTCAGGATATGTGGTGATTACAAGGCCACCATCAATCGGGTGTCACTCCAAGACCAGTACCCGCTACCGAGAGCGGAGGACCTCTTTGCGACGCTATCCGGTGGCAAACTTTTTTCAAAATTGGACCTGACCTCAGCTTACATGACCCAGGAGCTGGCGAGTGAGTCGAAGAAGCTGACCACCATCACGACACACAAGGGGTTGTTTGAGTACAACAGATGTCCGTTCGGGATTCGCTTGGCCGCCGCGATCTTCCAACGAAATATGGAAAGCCTCCTCAAGTCGATTCCAGGGACGGTGGTTTTTCAGGACGACATCCTCATTACGGGTTACGATACTGAAGAACACCTCCACAACCTAGAGGAGGTGCTACGCAGACTGGACCGGGTAGGTCTGCGACTGAAAAAGGCGAAATGCGTCTTCCTAGCTCCAGAGGTAGAATTCCTGGGGATGAGGGGAGCAGCAGACGGGATCAGCCCTACTGCGTCCAAGACGGAAGCGATCCAAAGAGCACCCAGACCCCGTAACACGACGGAGCTGCGTTCGTTCCTGGGGCTCCTGAACTATTTTGGTAACTTTCTTCCCAAATTGAGCACGCTGCTAGAGCCGCTACACGTGCTCCTATGCAAAGGTCGCGAATGGGTCTGGGGGGACAGCCAGGAAAGGGCTTTTAATAGAGCACCCAAATTGTTATGTTCCAACAATCTGTTAACGCTATATGACCCATGTAAGAAACTTGTGTTAGCGTGCGATGCGTCGTCCTATGGTGTCGGGTGTGTGTTGCAGCATATCAATGCCACGGGTCAGTTACAGCCGGTAGCTTATGCCTCCAGAAGTCTGTCCCAGGCAGAAAGGGGCTACGGGATGGTAGAAAAGGAGGCGCTCGCATGTGTATATGCGGTAAAGAAAATGCACCAGTACCTGTTTGGCAGGAAATTTGAGCTGGAGACAGATCACAAACCCCTAACATCCCTTTTGGCCGACAACAAGGCCATAAATGCAAACGCATCGGCCCGCATACAGAGGTGGGCACTCACGTTAGCCGCCTATGACTACACAATTCGGCACAGACCGGGCACCGAAAACTGCACTAATGCACTCAGCAGGCTCCCACTAGCCACCACTGAGGGGGCTACCGAGCATGCTGCTGAGATGGTCATGGCTGTTGAAGCTTTCGGAAGCGAAGGCTCACCCGTGACAGCCTGTCAGATTAAAGTCTGGACAAATAGAGACCCGCTATTGTCTCTAGTCAAGAAATGTGTCCTGAATGGGGACTGGGCAGCCACGTAAAGGGCATGCCCTGAGAAATTTAAACCATTTCACAGGCGCAAGGATGAACTCTCGATTCAGGCCGATTGCCTACTGTGGGGAAACCGCATAGTCATGCCCCAGATGGGCAGAGAGGTGTTCATCAGAGAACTTCACAATGGCACCCGGGCATTGTCACGATGAAGACGTTTGCTGGCCAGGGATAGACGCAGATCTGGAACTTTGTGTTCGTAGGTGCAACACGTGTGCCCAGCTGGGCAATGCGCCCAGGGAAGCCCTCCTTAGCCCCTGACCATGGCCCGCCAAGCTTTGGTCATGCATCCATGTGGACTACGCAGGTCCTTTCATGGGGAAAATGTTTTTGGTTGTAGTAGACGCCTACTCCAAATGAATCGAGTGTGACATTTTAAATTCAAGCACATCCTCTGCCACGGTAGAAAGTCTATGGGCAATGTTCGCCACCCACGGTCTACCAGACATCTTGGTCAGTGACAATGGCCCGTGCTTCACAAGCACTGAATTCCAGGACTTCATGGCAGGCAATGGAATTAACCATGTTAGAACAGCACCGTCAAGCCGGCCTCAAACGGCCAGGCAGAACGAGCAGTGCAGATAATCAAACAGGGGATGCTCAGAATCCAAGGGCGTTCCCTACAAACCCGCTTATCACGCCTCCTGTTGGTCTATAGATCCCGACCACACTCGCTCACAGGGGTTCCACCTGCAGAGCTACTAATGAAAAGGACGCTCAAAACCCGGTTATCCCTTATACACCCCACCATGAAAGAAATTGTCGAGAGCAGGCGCCAGTCACAATATGACTACCATGACAGGAATGCGAGGGCGCGATGTATTGATGTAAATTATCCTGTTTTTGTCCTCAACTACGCTGCAGGGCCCAAATGGCTCGCATGCACTGTGGTTGCCAAAGAGGGAAATAGGATTCTGGTAGTTAAACTTACCAATGGACAAATCTGCCGCAAACATGTGGATCAAACAAAAAGGAGGTTCAGCAACCCCATAGAAGAAGCAGAGGAAGAACACGATATAGAGTTCAGTCCAGCACAGGTGACTGAACACCGGAACCAAAGGGAGGAGACCCCAGTCACTGTGGGCAGTCCGGACAGGCCTGAGGCACCGCAAACTGCAGACACTCAGGCCAGCGCCCAACAACCGGAGCCCCAACTCAGGCGCTCTACAAGGGAGCGTAAACCACCAGAGAGACCCAACCTGTGATCCCCATAAGACTTTGGGGGGGGAGGTGACGTCATGTATTCAACCAGCATTGTAACCCATGTATAAACTGACCTAAGTTGTACACCGTGAGAACACTGACCACTAGGTGGGAGACACTCCTAACCTGGACCTTCAGGTATAAAAGGGGAAGCTCCACCCACCTTCATCACTTGAGTGCTAAGGAATAAAGGACAGGTCACAGACTGACCTTCTCTCAAGCATGGGCCTCGTGTGCATTTATACTGTATAGTAAGGACGTATCAGTCTTGGTCTCCTTATTTAAGAAAAGATATACTTGCATTGGAGCCAGTTCAGAGACGGTTCACGAGGTTGATTCCTGAGATGAAGGGGTTGTCAGATGACGAAAGGTTGAGCCTATACTCCTTGGAATTTAGAAGAATGAGAGGTGATCTTATTGAAACATATAAGATTCTGAGGGGGCTTGACAGGGTAGATAGAGAAAGGACGTTTCCCCCTCATGGGGGAATCTAGAACTACGGGGCATAGTTTCAGAACAAGGTGTCACCCATTTAAATCAGAAATGAGGAGGAATTTCTTCTCTTCGAGGGTCATGAATCTTTGGAATTCTCTGCCCCAGAGAGCTGTGGAGGCTGGGTCATTGAATATATCTAAAGGTGGAGATAAACAAATTTTTGAACGATAAGGGAGTCAAAGGTTATGGGGAGCAGGCGGGGAAGTGGAGCTGAGTCCAGGATCAGATCAGCCATGATCTTATTAAATGGCGGAGCAGGCTCAAGGGGCCAAATGGCCTACTCCTGCTCCTCCTACTTATGTTCTTATGTTCTTATAAAGGGATTTGGGTGTCCAGGTACACATATCACGAAAAGCTAGTGCATAGGTACAAAAAGTAAACAAAAAGGCTACTGGAATGTTGGCCTTTATCTCAAAGGGATTTGAAGTCAAAAGTGAAGAAATGATGCTTCAGTTGTACGGAGTCTTGGTCAGACCCCATCTGGAGGGACTCTGTTCAGTTTTTGGGCACAAAACCTCAGGAAGGATATGGACATTGACTCCTTCATGTGTAACCCTAAATGGTCAGTATAGAACATAAGAAATAGGAGTAGGCCCCTCGAGCCTGCTCCGCCATTTAATATCATGGCTGATCTGATCTTGGACTCAGCTCCACTTCCCTGCCTGCTCCCCATAACCCTTCACTGAGTATCAGGATGCTATTCAACTGCTTGAAGCATCACTGTCAAGCCATATACTGTCCCATACAAAATTCACAGACACTTTTCCCCAGCCTTTCAATAAATAACAGGAACAGAACCCTGGTCAACCTTTCCCTTCCCAATCCGAGGGCTCTGAGGCCAATTAGAATGGTCCTACTGCCATCATAGCTGAGAACATATAACTCAAGACAGAGCGAGGGTGAAAGCTGGGACTTTCTTGCTCTGTATGGCTCAGTTAGACACAGCCTTGATCAAGTGAGGGACGATGGTACCCAGATCGGAACTTTCAGCTGTGCTATAAAACTGCAACAAAAAGATCTGCATAACAGTATTCAAGGGATACCATCCCAGATCAGATAAACATGTGGGTAAATTATTCGCGGCAAAGGCCCCAGCACAGACCCTCCCTCACTGGGTCCTCAGATAAGTGGATCGGGGGCAGAGATCTTTTAACTAACCAGAAAACAAGTAGCGTCATATCCAATTCTCCAATGTGTGATCTCAGCAAATGATGGGAGTCTCATTCCATAAACTTAAGAAAGGAGGGCATTGATATCATGCCTTTCACAACCTCAGGATGTTCCAAAGCACTTTATAGCCAATTAAGAAATTTTGAAATGTAGTCACTGTTGTAATGTAGGAAACATGACAGCCAATTTCATATAGCAGGCTCTCACAAACAGCAATGAGATAATTGTTATATCTTGAATAAAGAGTCAGACTAGATGCTGCAAGCTCAAAGTAAGGTGTGACCGTAGTCCTTTATTACAGATCTCAGAGTGCCTCTCCAGCCTGTGAGGCCTCCTTATATACAGGTGCTCCCAAGGGATTGTGGGCTCCCTTGGGATTCCAGGGGTAAGCCCTCTGGTCATTGGACATGGTATTTACAGGTTTACATACATAACAATAATGAATGAGCAGATAATCTGTTTCAGTGATGTTGGTTGAGGGATAAATATTAACCAGGACACCGGTGACAACTCGCCTGTTCTTATTTGAAATAGTGCCACGGGATCTTTTACTTCTGAGAGGGCAGATGGGGCCTCGCTTTAATGACTCATCTGAAAGACGGCACCTCCGACAGTGCAGCACTCCCTCAGTACTGCATTGGGGGTGTCAGCCTAGATTTTGTGCTCCACTCTCTGGAGTGGGACCTTCTGACTCAGAGACGAACATGCTACCACCACGGTGACACCCTGAAGCAATGTGAAATGTCACCAAATCTTCTGGACCCCAAGATTCCCAATGTTGCACCAGTATAACAAATAAGCACAAGTTGATGAAACTCATTCAGTTATTAATGTCCACATGGATACCTTCCATCAGGGATCACTGGACAACAGAGCAGGCATGCTGGCTGATCTTTTCCCTTCCTAGCCCAGAGGTGCCAAAGCTAATTATAGTGGCCAAAACAAGGTCAGCTAACTCAACACAAACCAGGGGCCTACTGGCCTGTATTCTATGTTCAGGACCAAAGACTGGCATGTCTAATAGAGACAACCCTCCCTAGTATGAGCTGTGTTAGCTTTTCTCATTTGGTGAAGCAATTGAGCTCGGTGACTCTGAGCTCGGGGAGGGATGATGAGCCAGGGTCCCCGCTGATGAGCACAATCCATTCATACCCGCTGAATGGGCACACATTTGGACATCTGAGACATTGTGATACAGTTGAATATCCGAACAAAACTCTTGGACAATCATACGTCAGCAACAGCCAATGCCTCCAGGACAGGGTTAAATGGGTAAAGCAAGTTGTCAAATAAAAAGCAATAACTTGGGAAAAAGAACATACCCGCAGTGTGACTCAGAATACCAGCAATAAAACTGCATCTCAGAATAGGTATATTCAAAGTGAGTACAGTTCAGCTAAAAACTAGATGAGCAGTGCAAGAGTGACTCACTTTAACACGGAGAGTGAGAAAAAGGCCTCACTTTAACACGGAGAGAGAAAGGCCTCACTTTAACACGGAGAGTGAGAGAAAGGCCTCACTTTAACACAGTGAGAGAAAGGCCTCACTTTAACACGGAGAGTGAGAGAAAGGCCTCACTTTAACACGAATAGAGAGAGAGAAAGGCCTCATTTTAACACAGTGAGAGAAAGGCCTCACTTTAACACGGAGAGTGAGAGAAAGGCCTCACTTTAACACAGACAGTGAGAGAAAGGCCTCACTTTAACATGGAGAGTGAGAGAAAGGCCTCACTTTAACACGGAGAGTGAGAGAAAGGCCTCACTTTAACACAGAGAGTGAGAGAAAGGCCTCACTTTAACACGGATAGAGAGAGAAAGGCCTCACTTTAACACAGACAGTGAGAGAAAGGCCTCACTTTAACACAGTGAGAGAAAGGCCTCACTTTAACACGGATAGAGAGAGAAAGGCCTCACTTTAACACGGAGAGTGAGAGAAAGGCCTCACTTTAACACAGACAGTGAGAGAAAGGCCTCACTTTAACACGGATAGAGAGAGAAAGGCCTCACTTTAACACGGATAGAGAGAGAAAGGCCTCACTTTAACACAGACAGTGAAAGGCCTCACTTTAACACAGTGAGAGAAAGGCCTCACTTTAACACGGATAGAGAGAGAAAGGCCTCACTTTAACACAGAGAGTGAGAGAAAGGCCTCACTTTAACACGAAGAGAGAGAGAGAAAGGCCTCACTTTAACACGGATAGTGAGAGAGAAAGGCCTCACTTTAACACGGATAGTGAGAGAAAGGCCTCACTTTAACACAGACAGTGAGAGAAAGGCCTCACTTTAACACGGAGAGTGAGAGAAAGGCCTCACTTTAACACGGATAGAGAGAGAAAGGCCTCACTTTAACACGGATAGTGAGAGAAAGGCCTCACTTTAACACAGACAGTGAGAGAAAGGCCTCACTTTAACGGAGTGAGAGAAAGGCCTCACTTTAACACAGATAGAGAGAGAAATGCCTCACTTTAACACGGATAGTGAGAGAGAAAGGCCTCACTTTAACACGGAGTGAGAGAAAGGCCTCACTTTAACATGGATAGAGAGAGAAAGGCCTCACTTTAACACGGAGTGAGAGAAAGGCCTCACTTTAACACGGATAGTGAGAGAAAGGCCTCACTTTAACACGGATAGTGAGAGAAAGGCCTCACTTTAACACAGACAGTGAGAGAAAGGCCTCACTTTAACACGGATAGAGAGAGAAAGGCCTCACTTTAACACAGAGAGTGAGAGAATAGCCTCACTTTAACACAGTGAGAGAAAGGCCTCACTTTAACATGGATAGAGAGAGAAAGGCCTCACTTTAACACAGACAGTGAGAGAAAGGCCTCACTTTAACACAGTGATGAAAGGCCTCACTTTAACACAGACAGTGAGAGAAAGGCCTCACTTTAACACGGATAGAGAGAGAAAGGCCTCACTTTAACACAGATAGTGAGAGAAAGGCCTCACTTTAACACAGACAGTGAGAGAAAGGCCTCACTTTAACACGGAGTGAGAGAAAGGCCTCACTTTAACACAGATAGAGAGAGAAATGCCTCACTTTAACACGGATAGTGAGAGAGAAAGGCCTCACTTTAACACGGAGTGAGAGAAAGGCCTCACTTTAACATGGATAGAGAGAGAAAGGCCTCACTTTAACACGGAGTGAGAGAAAGGCCTCACTTTAACACGGATAGTGAGAGAAAGGCCTCACTTTAACACGGATAGTGAGAGAAAGGCCTCACTTTAACACAGACAGTGAGAGAAAGGCCTCACTTTAACACGGATAGAGAGAGAAAGGCCTCACTTTAACACAGAGAGTGAGAGAATAGCCTCACTTTAACACAGTGAGGGAAAGGCCTCACTTTAACATGGATAGAGAGAGAAAGGCCTCACTTTAACACAGACAGTGAGAGAAAGGCCTCACTTTAACACAGTGATGAAAGGCCTCACTTTAACACAGACAGTGAGAGAAAGGCCTCACTTTAACACGGATAGAGAGAGAAAGGCCTCACTTTAACACAGAGAGTGAGAGAAAGGCCTCACTTTAACACGGATAGAGAGAGAAAGGCCTCACTTTAACACAGACAGTGAGAGAAAGGCCTCACTTTAACACGGAGAGTGAGAGAAAGGCCTCACTTTAACACAGACAGTGAGAGAAAGGCCTCACTTTAACACGGATAGAGAGAGAAAGGCCTCACTTTAACACAGACAGTGAGAGAAAGGCCTCACTTTAACACAGTGAGAGAAAGGCCTCACTTTAACACGGATAGAGAGAGAAAGGCCTCACTTTAACACGGAGAGTGAGAGAAAGGCCTCACTTTAACACAGACAGTGAGAGAAAGGCCTCACTTTAACACAGACAGTGAGAGAAAGGCCTCAATTTAACACGGATAGAGAGAGAAAGGCCTCACTTTAACACGGATAGAGAGAGAAAGGCCTCACTTTAACACGGAGGGTGAGAGAAAGGCCTCACTTTAACACGGATAGTGAGAGAGAAAGGCCTCACTTTAACACAGACAGTGAGAGAAAGGCCTCACTTTAACACAGTGAGAGAAAGGCCTCACTTTAACACAGACAGTGAGAGAAAGGCCTCACTTTAACACAGTGAGATAAAGGCCTCACTTTAACACGGATAGAGAGAGAAAGGCCTCACTTTAACACAGAGAGTGAGAGAAAGGCCTCACTTTAACACGAATAGAGAGAGAGAAAGGCCTCACTTTAACACGGATAGTGAGAGAGAAAGGCCTCACTTTAACACGGATAGAGAGAAAGGCCTCACTTTAACACAGATAGTGAGAGAGAAATGCCTCACTTTAACACAGACAGTGAGAGAAAGGCCTCACTTTAACACGGATAGTGAGAGAGAAAGGCCTCACTTTAACACAGACAGTGAGAGAAAGGCCTCACTTTAACACAGATAGTGAGAGAGAAAGGCCTCACTTTAACACAGACAGTGAGAGAAAGGCCTCACTTTAACACGGAGAGTGAGAGAAAGGCCTCACTTTAACACGGATAGAGAGAGAAAGGCCTCACTTTAACACGGATAGTGAGAGAAAGGCCTCACTTTAACACAGACAGTGAGAGAAAGGCCTCACTTTAACACGGAGTGAGAGAAAGGCCTCACTTTAACACAGATAGAGAGAGAAATGCCTCACTTTAACACGGATAGTGAGAGAGAAAGGCCTCACTTTAACACAGACAGTGAGAGAAAGGCCTCACTTTAACACAGACAGTGAGAGCGTGAGAGAAAGGCCTCACTTTAACACAGACAGTGAGAGAAAGGCCTCACTTTAACACAGACAGTGAGAGAAAGGCCTCACTTTAACACGGAGTGAGAGAAAGGCCTCACTTTAACACAGACAGTGAGAGAAAGGCCTCAATTTAACACGGATAGAGAGAGAAAGGCCTCACTTTAACACGGATAGAGAGAGAAAGGCCTCACTTTAACACGGAGGGTGAGAGAAAGGCCTCACTTTAACACGGATAGTGAGAGAGAAAGGCCTCACTTTAACACAGACAGTGAGAGAAAGGCCTCACTTTAACACAGTGAGAGAAAGGCCTCACTTTAACACAGACAGTGAGAGAAAGGCCTCACTTTAACACAGTGAGATAAAGGCCTCACTTTAACACGGATAGAGAGAGAAAGGCCTCACTTTAACACAGAGAGTGAGAGAAAGGCCTCACTTTAACACGAATAGAGAGAGAGAAAGGCCTCACTTTAACACGGATAGTGAGAGAGAAAGGCCTCACTTTAACACGGATAGAGAGAGAAAGGCCTCACTTTAACACAGATAGTGAGAGAGAAATGCCTCACTTTAACACAGACAGTGAGAGAAAGGCCTCACTTTAACACGGATAGTGAGAGAGAAAGGCCTCACTTTAACACAGACAGTGAGAGAAAGGCCTCACTTTAACACAGATAGTGAGAGAGAAAGGCCTCACTTTAACACAGACAGTGAGAGAAAGGCCTCACTTTAACACGGAGAGTGAGAGAAAGGCCTCACTTTAACACGGATAGAGAGAGAAAGGCCTCACTTTAACACGGATAGTGAGAGAAAGGCCTCACTTTAACACAGACAGTGAGAGAAAGGCCTCACTTTAACACGGAGTGAGAGAAAGGCCTCACTTTAACACAGATAGAGAGAGAAATGCCTCACTTTAACACGGATAGTGAGAGAGAAAGGCCTCACTTTAACACAGACAGTGAGAGAAAGGCCTCACTTTAACACAGACAGTGAGAGCGTGAGAGAAAGGCCTCACTTTAACACAGACAGTGAGAGAAAGGCCTCACTTTAACACAGACAGTGAGAGAAAGGCCTCACTTTAACACGGAGTGAGAGAAAGGCCTCACTTTAACACAGATAGAGAGAGAAAGGCCTCACTTTAACACGGATAGTGAGAGAAAGGCCTCACTTTAACACAGACAGTGAGAGAAAGGCCTCACTTTAACACAGACAGTGAGAGAAAGGTCTCACTTTAACACGGAGAGTGAGAGAAAGGCCTCACTTTAACACGGATAGAGAGAGAAAGGCCTCACTTTAACACGGATAGAGAGAGAAAGGCCTCACTTTAACACAGTGAGAGAAAGGCCTCACTTTAACACGGATAGTGAGAGAAAGGCCTCACTTTAACACGGATAGTGAGAGAAAGGCCTCACTTTAACACAGAGAGTGAGAGAAAGGCCTCACTTTAACACGGAGTGAGAGAAAGGCCTCACTTTAACACAGACAGTGAGAGAAAGGCCTCACTTTAACACGGAGTGAGAGAAAGGCCTCACTTTAACACAGATAGAGAGAGAAATGCCTCACTTTAACATGGATAGAGAGAGAAAGGCCTCACTTTAACACAGTGAGAGAAAGGCCTCACTTTAACACAGGTAGTGAGAGAAAGGCCTCACTTTAACACGGATAGAGAGACAAAGGCCTCACTTTAACACGGATAGTGAGAGAAAGGCCTCACTTTAACACGGATAGTGAGAGAAAAGCCTCACTTTAACACAGACAGTGAGAGAAAGGCCTCACTTTAACACAGACAGTGAGAGAAAGGCCTCACTTTAACACAGTGAGAGAAAGGCCTCACTTTAACACAGTGAGAGAAAGGCCTCACTTTAACACGGATAGTGAGAGAAAGGCCTCACTTTAACACGGATAGTGAGAGAAAGGCCTCACTTTAACACAGAGAGTGAGAGAAAGGCCTCACTTTAACACGGAGTGAGAGAAAGGCCTCACTTTAACACAGAGAGTGAGAGAAAGGCCTCACTTTAACACGGAGTGAGAGAAAGGCCTCACTTTAACACAGACAGTGAGCGAAAGGCCTCACTTTAACACGGAGTGAGAGAAAGGCCTCACTTTAACACAGATAGAGAGAGAAATGCCTCACTTTAACATGGATAGAGAGAGAAAGGCCTCACTTTAACACAGTGAGAGAAAGGCCTCACTTTAACACAGGTAGTGAGAGAAAGGCCTCACTTTAACACGGATAGAGAGACAAAGGCCTCACTTTAACACGGATAGTGAGAGAAAGGCCTCACTTTAACACGGATAGTGAGAGAAAGGCCTCACTTTAACACAGACAGTGAGAGAAAGGCCTCACTTTAACACAGACAGTGAGAGAAAGGCCTCACTTTAACACAGTGAGAGAAAGGCCTCACTTTAACACAGTGAGAGAAAGGCCTCACTTTAACACGGATAGAGAGACAAAAGCCTCACTTTAACACAGACAGTGAGAGAAAGGCCTCACTTTAACACGGATAGAGAGAGAAAGGCCTCACTTTAACACAGAGAGTGAGAAAGGCCTCACTTTAACACGGAGAGTGAGAGAAAGGCCTCACTTTAACACGGAGAGTGAGAGAAAGGCCTCACTTTAACACAGACAGTGAGAGAAAGGCCTCACTTTAACACGGATAGAGAGAGAAAGGCCTCACTTTAACACAGAGAGTGAGAGAAAGGCCTCACTTTAACACAGTGAGAGAAAGGCCTCACTTTAACACGGATAGAGAGAGAAAGGCCTCACTTTAACACAGACAGTGAGAGAAAGGCCTCACTTTAACACAGTGAGAGAAAGGCCTCACTTTAACACAGACAGTGAGAGAAAGGCCTCACTTTAACACGGAGTGAGAGAAAGGCCTCACTTTAACATGGATAGTGAGAGAGAAAGGCCTCACTTTAACACGGATAGTGAGAGAGAAAGGCCTCACTTTAACTCGGAGTGATAGAAAGGCCTCACTTTAACACGGATAGAGAGAGAAAGGCCTCACTTTAACACAGGTAGTGAGAGAAAGGCCTCACTTTAACACGGATAGAGAGAGAAAGGCCTCACTTTAACACGGATAGTGAGAGAAAGGCCTCACTTTAACACAGACAGTGAGAGAAAGGCCTCACTTTAACACGGATAGAGAGAGAAAGGCCTCACTTTAACACGGATAGAGAGAGAAAGGCCTCACTTTAACACGGATAGTGAGAGAAAGGCCTCACTTTAACACGGATAGTGAGAGAAAGGCCTCACTTTAACACAGACAGTGAGAGAAAGGCCTCACTTTAACACAGACAGTGAGAGAAAGGCCTCACTTTAACACGGATAGAGAGAGAAAGGCCTCACTTTAACACAGACAGTGAGAGAAAGGCCTCACTTTAACACAGATAGAGAGACAAAGGCCTCACTTTAACATGGATAGAGAGAGAAAGGCCTCACTTTAACACGGATAGAGAGAGAAAGGCCTCACTTTAACATGGATAGTGAGAGAAAGGCCTCACTTTAACACAGATAGTGAGAGAAAGGCCTCACTTTAACACAGACAGTGAGAGAAAGGCCTCACTTTAACACAGATAGTGAGAGAAAGGCCTCACTTTAACACAGACAGTGAGAGAAAGGCCTCACTTTAACACAGACAGTGAGAGAAAGGCCTCACTTTAACACGGATAGTGAGAGAAAGGCCTCACTTTAACATGGATAGTGAGAGAAAGGCCTCACTTTAACACAGACAGTGAGAGAAAGGCCTCACTTTGACACAGACAGTGAGACAAAGGCCTCACTTTAACATGGATAGTGAGAGAAAGGCCTCACTTTAACACAGACAGTGAGAGAAATGCCTCACTTTAACACAGACAAATGAGAGAAAGGTCTCACTTTAACACAGACAGTGAGAGAAAGGCCTCACTTTAACACAGACAGTGAGAGAAAGGCCTCACTTTAACATGGATAGTGAGAGAAAGGCCTCACTTTAACACGGATAGTGAGAGAGAAAGGCCTCACTTTAACACGGATAGTGAGAGAAAGGCCTCACTTTAACACAGATAGTGAGAGAAAGGCCTCACTTTAACACGGATAGTGAGAGAAAGGCCTCACTTTAACACGGATAGAGAGAGAAAGGCCTCACTTTAACATGGATAGTGAGAGAAAGGCCTCACTTTAACACGGATAGAGAGAGAAAGGCCTCACTTTAACACGGATAGTGAGAGAGAAAGGCCTCACTTTAACACGGATAGTGAGGGAAAGGCCTCACTTTAACACAGAGAGTGAGAGAAAGGCCTCACTTTAACACGGATAGAGAGAGAAAGGCCTCACTTTAACACGGATAGTGAGAGAGAAAGGCCTCACTTTAACATGGATAGTGAGAGAAAGGCCTCACTTTAACACAGATAGTGAGAGAAAGGCCTCACTTTAACACGGATAGTGAGAGAAAGGCCTCACTTTAACACGGATAGTGAGAGAGAAAGGCCTCACTTTAACACGGATAGTGAGAGAAAGGCCTCACTTTAACACGGATAGTGAGAGAGAAAGGCCTCACTTTAACACGGATAGTGAGAGAAAGGCCTCACTTTAACACGGATAGTGAGAGAAAGGCCTCACTTTAACACAGACAGTGAGAGAAAGGCCTCACTTTAACACGGATAGAGAGAGAAAGGCCTCACTTTAACACAGAGAGTGAGAGAATAGCCTCACTTTAACACAGTGAGGGAAAGGCCTCACTTTAACACGGATAGAGAGAGAAAGGCCTCACTTTAACACAGACAGTGAGAGAAAGGCCTCACTTTAACACAGTGATGAAAGGCCTCACTTTAACACAGACAGTGAGAGAAAGGCCTCACTTTAACACAGAGAGTGAGAGAAAGGCCTCACTTTAACACGGATAGAGAGAGAAAGGCCTCACTTTAACACAGACAGTGAGAGAAAGGCCTCACTTTAACACGGAGAGTGAGAGAAAGGCCTCACTTTAACACAGACAGTGAGAGAAAGGCCTCACTTTAACACGGATAGAGAGAGAAAGGCCTCACTTTAACACAGACAGTGAGAGAAAGGCCTCACTTTAACACAGTGAGAGAAAGGCCTCACTTTAACACGGATAGAGAGAGAAAGGCCTCACTTTAACACGGAGAGTGAGAGAAAGGCCTCACTTTAACACAGACAGTGAGAGAAAGGCCTCACTTTAACACAGACAGTGAGAGAAAGGCCTCAATTTAACACGGATAGAGAGAGAAAGGCCTCACTTTAACACGGATAGAGAGAGAAAGGCCTCACTTTAACACAGTGAGAGAAAGGCCTCACTTTAACACGGATAGTGAGAGAGAAAGGCCTCACTTTAACACAGACAGTGAGAGAAAGGCCTCACTTTAACACAGTGAGAGAAAGGCCTCACTTTAACACAGACAGTGAGAGAAAGGCCTCACTTTAACACAGTGAGATAAAGGCCTCACTTTAACACGGATAGAGAGAGAAAGGCCTCACTTTAACACAGAGAGTGAGAGAAAGGCCTCACTTTAACACGAATAGAGAGAGAGAAAGGCCTCACTTTAACACGGATAGTGAGAGAGAAAGGCCTCACTTTAACACGGATAGAGAGAGAAAGGCCTCACTTTAACACAGATAGTGAGAGAGAAATGCCTCACTTTAACACAGACAGTGAGAGAAAGGCCTCACTTTAACACGGATAGTGAGAGAGAAAGGCCTCACTTTAACACAGACAGTGAGAGAAAGGCCTCACTTTAACACAGATAGTGAGAGAGAAAGGCCTCACTTTAACACAGACAGTGAGAGAAAGGCCTCACTTTAACACGGAGAGTGAGAGAAAGGCCTCACTTTAACACGGATAGAGAGAGAAAGGCCTCACTTTAACACGGATAGTGAGAGAAAGGCCTCACTTTAACACAGACAGTGAGAGAAAGGCCTCACTTTAACACGGAGTGAGAGAAAGGCCTCACTTTAACACAGATAGAGAGAGAAATGCCTCACTTTAACACGGATAGTGAGAGAGAAAGGCCTCACTTTAACACAGACAGTGAGAGAAAGGCCTCACTTTAACACAGACAGTGAGAGCGTGAGAGAAAGGCCTCACTTTAACACAGACAGTGAGAGAAAGGCCTCACTTTAACACAGACAGTGAGAGAAAGGCCTCACTTTAACACGGAGTGAGAGAAAGGCCTCACTTTAACACAGATAGAGAGAGAAAGGCCTCACTTTAACACGGATAGTGAGAGAAAGGCCTCACTTTAACACAGACAGTGAGAGAAAGGCCTCACTTTAACACAGACAGTGAGAGAAAGGTCTCACTTTAACACGGAGAGTGAGAGAAAGGCCTCACTTTAACACGGATAGAGAGAGAAAGGCCTCACTTTAACACGGATAGAAAGAGAAAGGCCTCACTTTAACACAGTGAGAGAAAGGCCTCACTTTAACACGGATAGTGAGAGAAAGGCCTCACTTTAACACGGATAGTGAGAGAAAGGCCTCACTTTAACACAGAGAGTGAGAGAAAGGCCTCACTTTAACACGGAGTGAGAGAAAGGCCTCACTTTAACACAGACAGTGAGAGAAAGGCCTCACTTTAACACGGAGTGAGAGAAAGGCCTCACTTTAACACAGATAGAGAGAGAAATGCCTCACTTTAACATGGATAGAGAGAGAAAGGCCTCACTTTAACACAGTGAGAGAAAGGCCTCACTTTAACACAGGTAGTGAGAGAAAGGCCTCACTTTAACACGGATAGAGAGACAAAGGCCTCACTTTAACACGGATAGTGAGAGAAAGGCCTCACTTTAACACGGATAGTGAGAGAAAAGCCTCACTTTAACACAGACAGTGAGAGAAAGGCCTCACTTTAACACAGACAGTGAGAGAAAGGCCTCACTTTAACACAGTGAGAGAAAGGCCTCACTTTAACACAGTGAGAGAAAGGCCTCACTTTAACACGGATAGAGAGACAAAAGCCTCACTTTAACACAGACAGTGAGAGAAAGGCCTCACTTTAACACGGATAGAGAGAGAAAGGCCTCACTTTAACACAGAGAGTGAGAGAAAGGCCTCACTTTAACACGGAGAGTGAGAGAAAGGCCTCACTTTAACACGGAGAGTGAGAGAAAGGCCTCACTTTAACACAGACAGTGAGAGAAAGGCCTCACTTTAACACGGATAGAGAGAGAAAGGCCTCACTTTAACACAGGTAGTGAGAGAAAGGCCTCACTTTAACACGGATAGAGAGAGAAAGGCCTCACTTTAACACGGATAGTGAGAGAAAGGCCTCACTTTAACACAGACAGTGAGAGAAAGGCCTCACTTTAACACAGACAGTGAGAGAAAGGCCTCACTTTAACACAGACAGTGAGAGAAAGGCCTCACTTTAACACGGATAGAGAGAGAAAGGCCTCACTTTAACACAGACAGTGAGAGAAAGGCCTCACTTTAACACAGATAGAGAGACAAAGGCCTCACTTTAACATGGATAGAGAGAGAAAGGCCTCACTTTAACACGGATAGAGAGAGAAAGGCCTCACTTTAACATGGATAGTGAGAGAAAGGCCTCACTTTAACACAGATAGTGAGAGAAAGGCCTCACTTTAACACAGACAGTGAGAGAAAGGCCTCACTTTAACACAGATAGTGAGAGAAAGGCCTCACTTTAACACAGACAGTGAGAGAAAGGCCTCACTTTAACACAGACAGTGAGAGAAAGGCCTCACTTTAACACGGATAGTGAGAGAAAGGCCTCACTTTAACATGGATAGTGAGAGAAAGGCCTCACTTTAACACAGACAGTGAGAGAAAGGCCTCACTTTGACACAGACAGTGAGACAAAGGCCTCACTTTAACATGGATAGTGAGAGAAAGGCCTCACTTTAACACAGACAGTGAGAGAAATGCCTCACTTTAACACAGACAAATGAGAGAAAGGCCTCACTTTAACACGGACAGTGAGAGAAAGGCCTCACTTTAACACAGACAGTGAGAGAAAGGCCTCACTTTAACATGGATAGTGAGAGAAAGGCCTCACTTTAACACGGATAGTGAGAGAGAAAGGCCTCACTTTAACACGGATAGTGAGAGAAAGGCCTCACTTTAACATGGATAGTGAGAGAAAGGCCTCACTTTAACACGGATAGTGAGAGAAAGGCCTCACTTTAACATGGATAGTGGGAGAGAAAGGCCTCACTTTAACACAGATAGTGAGAGAAAGGCCTCACTTTAACACGGATAGTGAGAGAAAGGCCTCACTTTAACACGGATAGAGAGAGAAAGGCCTCACTTTAACATGGATAGTGAGAGAAAGGCCTCACTTTAACACGGATAGAGAGAGAAAGGCCTCACTTTAACACGGATAGTGAGAGAGAAAGGCCTCACTTTAACACGGATAGTGAGAGAAAGGCCTCACTTTAACACAGAGAGTGAGAGAAAGGCCTCACTTTAACACGGATAGAGAGAGAAAGGCCTCACTTTAACACGGATAGTGAGAGAGAAAGGCCTCACTTTAACACGGATAGTGAGAGAAAGGCCTCACTTTAACACAGATAGTGAGAGAAAGGCCTCACTTTAACACGGATAGTGAGAGAAAGGCCTCACTTTAACACGGATAGTGAGAGAGAAAGGCCTCACTTTAACACGGATAGTGAGAGAAAGGCCTCACTTTAACACGGATAGTGAGAGAGAAAGGCCTCACTTTAACACGGATAGTGAGAGAAAGGCCTCACTTTAACACAGAGAGTGAGAGAAAGGCCTCACTTTAACACGGATAGTGAGAGAAAGGCCTCACTTTAACACGGATAGTGAGAGAAAGGCCTCACTTTAACACGGATAGTGAGAGAGAAAGGCCTCACTTTAACACGGATAGTGAGAGAGAAAGGCCTCACTTTAACACGGATAGTGAGAGAGAAAGGCCTCACTTTAACACGGATAGTGAGAGAGAAAGGCCTCACTTTAACACGGATAGTGAGAGAGAAAGGCCTCACTTTAACACGGATAGTGAGAGAGAAAGGCCTCACTTTAACACGGATAGTGAGAGAAAGGCCTCACTTTAACACGGATAGTGAGAGAGAAAGGCCTCACTTTAACACGGATAGTGAGAGAGAAAGGCCTCACTTTAACACGGATAGTGAGAGTGAAAGGCCTCACTTTAACACGGATAGTGAGAGAAAGGCCTCACTTTAACACGGATAGTGAGAGAAAGGCCTCACTTTAACACGGATAGTGAGAGAGAAAGGCCTCACTTTAACACAGACAGTGAGAGAAAGGCCTCACTTTAACACGGATAGTGAGAGAAAGGCCTCACTTTAACACAGATAGAGAGAGAAAGGCCTCACTTTAACACGGGTAGAGAGAGAAAGGCCTCACTAACACCGAGGCGCTGAAATTGCCCCCCAGTTTAAGGCCCATTACTGCCCATCGGGCACGCGCCGGACCCCTTTCCGACCCTCGTGGCTAATTTCCCCGTGGGAGCGGCACCACCATTGCTCAAGTGCTGCTGCCGCTCAATGCCCCCGACAGCTTTCCCTGGTGGTAAGCTGTGTGTGGCTGGGCAGCGCGTCTGCCCCTTAAAGGGGAGGGCACACTGCCGTCGCCCGTATTTTATTTTAATTGTCGGCCCACTCCGAGGTCGGCCCGACAATAGTGGACAGAGGTTCGGTCGGGCTGCCAACAGATAACCCGGCACCCCTTCTTGGGTACCAGGCCGCTGGCCCGGCCAAAACTCTCCCTGGTGGCCCAATGGGCTCTACTAAACTTACTGCAGGGGAACGGGAGGGATGTAGTGACACGTCAGCATGGTGCTGATGACTCGGAGCGACGGCCGCTCCCATCCAAGGGCACTTTTGCCCCGCAGCCGACGGCAACACCGCCCCGAGCAAAAAAAAACAAACAAGTAGCTGAATGTCGCTCGAGTCTCCGCCTCATGGATTGGGACGGACACAAAACTACAACACCGGTGAGTGCGTCACTTTTGCGTTGTGGGGCAATTTCAGCCGGGGATTGTGAGAGAAAGGCCTCACTTCGATTGCTGGAGTATTTTTGACTTTGTTGGCATGACTAATGGCTGCTTTATAAAGCAGTTTAAAAGAATGCTTTAATTAGTCCTAAAAGTGTTAATCAACCTGTCAATGATGAAATGTGATGTATGTTAATGAGTTTGCTGACATACTCTGAATGATTCAGGAATACTGATTTTCTCAGTTAGTTCCAAATGATACTCCATCCCTCATGCAAAATTTTAGGTTGACGCAAGCTTTGAACCCAAGCTATTTGTTCGAATTCCATTCTCTGCTCTTACCCGCCACCCTTCAACATTTTTATTTTTCAAGTGCTGACAGTCCAGTGATAATGGAGTAATTTTTAGGCTAAAAACATTATTGAATTTCATCCAGGTGGGAATATAATTATTTATCAGATCACTTAAATTGCGTTTCTGGTTTCTTCTTAAATTTCATAAATTGGCTCAACTCCAAGCAGCATAGTGGTAAAAATTCTACAGCCTCAGTTTGAAAATATTGAAATGCATTGAATGGCGTGACATTGCTGTATTTGTGTGGGAGATCTGAACTAACTCTTCACAGAAAGTTGGGCTAAAAGTTTGAGTAGGCCCGAAAAGGGGCGTGGCGATAGCAATGCGTGACCGCCCCATACCCGTTGAAACTCGTGCAGGCAACACGCAACTTTGATGCTGCCTGCTAATGAACATTATTGACGCGTACAGCGCTGCGGTGAGAGCCCTGCTAAGTGGCTGAGCGCTCAGAAGGGGCCCAAGTTCAGGAGGGGCTAGCTCTATTTGAAGCTAGCCTCCAGATTTAAATGCAGTCTGCACTTCTTAAAGGGGGAGGTGTATTCTGCATTCAGCACCTCAATGTATTGTTGTCAAGGCAACTATCAGGAAGTTATGGCCCAACAGGGCACCGAGGTTCTCAAACGCATCACTAGGGGCCTTAGTGCAGGGCGTAGAATGGAGGTGACGGGTCCTGTACCCGCAGGGGGCCAGGAGGCCCTCCAGACTCACAGTCAAAAGGCAGTGTGAGCAGATAACTGAAGCGGTCACTGGCAGCAGTCTTGCTCCGAGGAACTGGATCCAGTGCTCAAAGAAGTTTAATGACCTAACACGAGTGATCAAGGTCAGTAAATGCATCTTCAAATGCCATAACCTACCATCTGCACCATTAGCCTAACTGCTCAATTCACCACATCCCCAACACTCACTTATCGACAATCTCTTATCAATTATGACTCATGCCTCACATACTTGGCTTCATCTCGCCCTCACACACTTAGCACTGCTGTAAGCCTCACACCCACATTGGTGATACAATGTCTGAGTGCTGCAGTGGAATCTCAGACTTCTGCCACGCAAGCTCAAACAGCTGCATGTACCGGTGTGGAAAGGGGCTTGCAGGGTGTCACAGGGAAGTGGCAGTGGCTCTGTGGAGGACAGACCTGCCGTCCTCTCTTCGGATGACAGCATTAGTCCTCCCACCGCTGCCACTCCACCAATGCCCTTGCTGCCCAGGCCGAGGTGGTGCAGTCTACAGCCGAGCCTTCGAGGCCCAGAGCTGTTCACAGTCATCCGGCAAGGCCATCTGCAGGCTCCCCCACTGAAAGTCAGCAGCCTTCCACCAGCCATGCTGGAGAAGCACTTCATAGGAACACTAGGACAGGCAAAGGCAGACGGAAGAGGCACTGAGGGAATGCACGAGGGTGATTATATGAGTGCTGCCACAGGTGTTGGTGCAGCCAGGTGTAGACCGGATAGCCCTTGTCGCCTAGCAGCCACCTTCAGGTTCGACGTGGTGGTTGGAAGATTTATGGCACAACGAACTGGTGCAGGATACAGGCATCATGATTGCTGCCGGGATACAGTGCCATCATGGTGTGCTGGGCACGGTCGCACACCAACTGCGTACTCAGTGAGTGGTAGCCTTTGCGGTTACGGAACATCTCACCATTGAGATGCGGTGCTTGCAAAGCTACGTGGGTGCAGTCGATGGCGCCTGCACAATGGCGAAGCCCGATATCCTGGCACAGCCACATGCACACTCCTCCTTCTCCCCTCTGTTTAGCGAGAAGAAAATGAAGCCTCCTCTCCTTGCATACAGAGCCTCTGTGACGACCTGGATGCAGCGATGTATGGCGAACTGCGAGATGTTTGCTATGTCGCCTGTTCCAGCCTGGAAGGTATCTGCTGGCAAAAAAATTCAAGGCCTCGGTCACCTTGAGGGCCACTGGCAGAGCCATCGTTACCTTGCTCTGAGGCTGCAGGTCTGGTTCCAAGAGGTGGCAGAGTCTGTGACCACCTCCTTAGTGAAGCGGAGCCACAGAACACACTGCTCCTAGCTTAGGTGTAGGTAGGGGAAGTGCTCCCTGAAGACCTTCGGTGAGTAAGGCCTCCTGCTCCTTCCCCTCCCCCTCCCTCCGTGAGCAGTAGATCCCCTTTGCTGCCTCTGCTCCAGCTCCTTGTTATGCTGCAGCACGAGGGGGACTGCAAGTAGAGCCCCCATGACTGGGAGCAAGTGATGTAGTCAGAGCCAACACCTTCCCAACATCCAGCAGCACTCCCTGCATACTTTAACAGCTTCTGAAATGTCTTCCAGCACCCCAGTACTCCGACAAACTCTGAAAGAGTCCGTGCAAAAGCAATAAACAACTTACCTGCAAGTAGGATGTATCCATTTAAGTAGCGTTGGTGAAGGGTCTCTCAGGCAGCTAAACGCATGTCCAGCCATGTGTGTTTAGGAGAGGTTGTTCAACAGAGCAGGTCATGGGTCGTCAGCGCGAGGCCATGATCTGCCTTCTCTACATACTGCCCCGCTATCACCCTCCCCAAGGTGGCGAACAGATCGGGCTGTGCCGGAAGTGGGCGGAAGCGAGGCGGACACCATTTAAAAAATGCCATAACTACCGCCGCCAAGGTGCCGAATTTCGTGGCCATTAAGTCTTGTCATTTCAGTCTAAGTACCACTTTAACAATGTGATAATTATAATTACTGGCAATCAACCTCCCTGCCACTGAAAATTTACTACTACAAATGTGGAGTTTCATTCCTTCAAGTATTAATTGTTGTTGGAGATTTTTAATTTAAATTTTAAAAATGTTTACTTTGCCTTTCCGTTCCATTTTCCTCTTTCTCTTAATCCAATCTTGCGTTCCCTCTCTATTTCTCTTTCTGTATCCTGATTTGGCATTGGATTCACCCACTTTACACTTCCTTCTCAGTCCTTACGCTGTGAATTTCACAATCCTTCGATCTGATTGGTTAAGGAGTTGCTTGACCTGATCAGTCAGGTCCCAGATGCTCGGTTTCCCTCGCTGTGATCTTATCAGCTCGCACTTGCAGCAACTTGCCAGGCTAAAAAATGTAAAAGCCTAAACGTGCGAGGACAGACGTTGTTAGATGGGCTGCTACAGCAAATTGTGGCCCATTGTGATAATGTTTGATTAAAAAAAGCATTTGTCAGTGGTGGCTGGGAGAAAGCAGGTGTACGATCCTAAATTGGTTCTGCGGGTTCTGATTAAAGTACTAATTGCATTTTGTCACTTGGTTGTTCACTCACTGGACTATCTGCGCAGTATAGGCAATGTGACATTGTCAACAGTTGTCAAGAAGCAGGCTGAAAATTAATTTGCTCCTCCATGAGTTGCAATTGCCCAATAATTCCAGCTACAGCTTATAGTGTCATGGTAACGTTTTTCTGCTTGTCTCCAAAGTCAGGGTCTTGAATCCAAATTCATACAGTGGCACTTTCTCTACACAAAGTAGATTTTAAATGGGCTGATGAACCGATTAGGATTGCTAACCCTTCAGGAATTAAAGACTAATCTTCAGGACACTGCTGCGAGCATTCCGGGAGAAAAATCAGAGGGGCAATGAATAATTGATTTAAAAATAAATCTTTTGATTATTCATTGTAAAAATATAGGAAATAGTCAAGATTCATCCAATTGTGCAATGAAAAGTCTGTTCGAGTTCCCATTGGCTGTGGGACGGTGGTGCGCAGCGAGGATGGACATGTCAGGCGACCAATGGCGGGAGTGTATGGGTGGGGCGGTTGGGGGTCATGTGACGAAACCTCTAGGAATACGTCCAACCAGCGTTGTCTACCCTACAACAGATTTATACTGAAGCTCAATGCAGACCCAATTCAACATGATCATATTTAAAATGTATGGAAGTAGCTCATGAACCTCATAGAATCATAGAAGTTTACAGCATGGAAAGAAGCCATTTAGCCCATCATGTCTGTGCCAGCCAACAAGAGGCTATCCAGCCTAATCCCACTTTCCAGCTCTAGGTCTGTGATCCTGCAGGTTGTGGCACTTCAGGTGCACTCCAAGTACTTTTTAAATGTGGTGAGGGTTTCTGCCTCTACCATCCTTTCAGGCAGTGAGTTCCAGACCCCCACAACCCTCTGCGTGAAGAAATTCCCCCTCAAATCCCCTCTAAACCTTCTACCAATTACTTTAAATTTATACCCCCTGGTTGTGACCCCTCTGCTAAGAGAAATAGGCCCTTTCTATCCACTATATCTTGGCCCCACATAATATTATACACCTCAATGAGATCTCCCCTCAGCCTCCTCTGTTCCAAAGACAACAAATCCAGCCTATCCAATCTGGCTTAGATTCTCCACCCTCGGCAACATCCTCGTTAATCTCCTCTGTACCCTCTCCAGTGCAATCACAATCTTCCTGTAATGCAGTGACCAGAATTGCACGCAGTACTCCAGCCATGGCCTAACCAGTGTTTTATACAGTTCAAGCATAACCCCCCCCGCTCTTATATTCGCTGCCTCGGCTAATAAAGACCAGCATTCCGTATGCCTTCTGAACCACCTTATCCACATGACCTGCTACTTTCAGGGATCTGTGGACCTCAAGGTCCTTTTGTTCCTCTACACTTCTCAGTGTCCTACCATTTAATGTGTATTCCCTTTCCTTGTTAGCCCTCCCCAAATGCATTACCTCACATTTCTCTGGATTAAATTCCATTTGCCACTGTTCTGCCCACCTGCCCAGTTGTTTGGTATCTTCCTGCAGTCCGCAGCTTTCTTCAACCACACAGCCGATTTTAGTATCATCTGCAAACTTCTTAATCATATCCCCTATATTCAAGTCTCGATCATTGATGTATATCACAAAAAGCAAGGGACCTAGCACTGAGCCCTATGGAACCCCATTGGACCCCAGTCACAAAAACATCCATCAATCATTACCCTTTGCTTCCTGCCTCTGAGCCAGGTTTCAGAAGGTGGAATAGAAATAGAAAATAAAGATAGAGGTTTCATTTATATAGCGCCTTTCATCTCCTCAGGACATCCCAAAGCGCTTCACAGCGAAGGAAATATTTTTCAAGTGTAGTCACTGTTGTAATGTATTTAAACATGGCAGCCAGTTTGTGCACAGAAAGGTCCCACAAACATCAATGTGATAAATGACAAGATAATCAGTTTTAATGATGTTGCTTGAGAGTAAAGTGTTGGTCAGGACACCGGGATAATGCCCCTGTTCTTCGACATAGTGCCATGGATCTTTTACATTCACCCGAGAGGATAGGCGGGGCCTATTTATTTAATAGCTTTATTTAAGGTTTACAATAGCTTCATATGCAGCAACATTCAGCAACTCAGCCTCTGCTTACTGACTCTGGGGGTGAACTTGCCTTGCGGCCAGATTGGGGCAGTATCCTTCTGGGGCCGGGATTTTTAGCTCCTGGTTCGGAAATCCCAGTCCTGCCGCAGTATTGCTCTTACCGCCCCTCAAAGGAAGCGGAGCGCAATCTCCCCCGCTCCACTTCCTTTCGGGGCGCTACTGGGACGCTGAAGGAAACACTACGCAGGTGTTCCGCTTCAACACCGCTCCCACACCGCCCCCGCCCCCTCTCCCTCTGGCCCCCCGATTAAAGGGGAGGGCTGCTGCGCTCCCTGAAAGGCTTCTGATGACCTCCACTGAGCCACCAGGGCAGCGTGAGACCGGGCCAGGCAGCCTGGCACCGAAGGACGAGTGCCGGATGAGTGCCGGGAAAGTCGGCCGCCAAAAAAGATGGCGGCCCGGGGGGCTGGCGTCCTCCCCTTTAAGCACCGCTCCGAGTGCAGAAGTCGGGCAGCTTCGCGACCCACGGGACGTTAAGGGGTCGACGCAAGGTGGTGAGGGGTCACCAGGCACGGCAATGACATCATCGCCGGTTGCACAGCGGCCCGGGGTTCTAACCGTGGACCCGACACTGCCTATTAAGGGTCTCCGCAAACTCCCGGGTAATTTCCCAGGAGGCAGTATAGCGCCCCTCCCCTCCCCCGGATGAAAAGTGCCCCCCGGAAGTGCTAACGATGCTATAAAAACGGGCAATTCCCCTCTATCTTCTAGACCCCTGTGTGGAAGTCTGGAACAAACTGGTTAGCAGTCTGTGATACTGAATGTTAAGGGAACATCTCTAAATTTCATATTCAAACTGGTATAAAGCACTGGCACATACTGAAGTAAGGGAACATGTATGGGTGAATTTCCTGACTTTGCACTCTCTCAGAGAGCTTCATCTACCAAGATTTAGAAAATTACTCTCTATAAATGGTCATACTATATCACTATAAAATGCATTTAGTCTGACTGATCAACTGCCACACCTACCTTTTTATTGTATCACTATATTATCGTGTGAATAGGAGTTCAAGTATACTTACTAAAGGAACAATGCTACAGGTAAAAATGGAGATTGTTTGTACTTAAATTCCTTTTTCCAAAGGCTGTTCTTTCTTTTCCCAATCGTCTTCAAAAACATTCGGGAAGAAATTTATCTCGGGTGGTAGAAGTGGACAATGGATAGAATGGCACAGACCGCCGGTTAATACACCCCACTGATATTCAGTTCCACACTACACATCCGATCCTGTGCTATGACACCAAGACATATTTATATCCCGTGTCCTAACTCATACCAAGTCCCGCTCACCATCCTTAATTTCAAATCCCCCCATGGCCTCACCCCTCCCTATCGCTGTAATCTCCTTGCAGCCCCACAATCCCCCGAGATATCTGCGCTCCTCTAAGTCTGCCCTCTTGAGCATCCCTGATTATACTCACGCAACCATTGGTGGTCGTGCCTTCTGTTGCCTAGACCCCAAGCTCTGGAACTCCCTGCCTAAACCTCTCTGCCTCTCTATCCTCCTTCAAGACGCTCCTTAAAACCTACCTTTTTGACCAAGCTTTTGGTCACCTGCGCTAACTTCTACTTATGCGGTGGCTCGGTGTCAAGTTTTTATCACTCCTGTGAAGCACTTTAGGACGGTTCACTACGTTAAAGGCGCTATATAAATATAAGTTGTTGTTGTTGACTCTTCCACTGGCTACAGTGGCGACAGCAGCTTTCTCTGGTACTCCCTACACTATGGACCTGCTTCCCATTTCATTATTGGCAGTAAGTATCGGTGCTGTTTGACTGTGGGAGCCATCAGTGAAGCTTGATCCGATTGTCAGCTCACAATCCCGTGCACTTTCCAGCAGAAGTCACTGCATATAATCGGATTTAAATCCTTGGCTGGTTCTTTCCCCCCTTCCTGGGTGAGGGTCACTGGGTCCAGTTGTTGCGCCTCTGACTGTTTCAATGGGTGAGAACAGAAATAATTGCTGGAAGTGCACGTATGTTGATGCTTATGAACAATGATGGGCAGGAAAAGACCCTCTGGTCCATCCAGCATGTCCCACATAACTGCGATGCCTTGTGCATCACAATATATACACTCCTCGCCAATGTGCGCTCTAGGGGCACCGCACAGCTGCTCAGCCAGTTTTTAAATTGAAAAAAACGTGCGTGTGGTGAAATTTGAATGGGCCATGCAGCCCATTAAAGGGGCTAGGCAGCCCCCCCAAAAAATGACAGGGAGCATTGCACCCCATCCAAAAGCATGTGATCTCCCGGGAGAGGCGTAAAACCAGATTAAAAATCCCAGGCCAATTTGAGAGAAAGAAATCTGAGAAGTTCCTCTCCGACTTCCTTAGGCGATCAAAACTAGTCCAAATGAGGGCAGGATTGGAGTCAGTTGTGATGGCTTTCCCTTCATGGTTCAATGTTCACTTCATGGGCACTGACATACTGACATTCACTACCTCGGCACACTCACAGAGAACTGTCATTGAATGAGGCACCAGAGGTGCTATCAATGAAACTGGAACCTACCCAGCAGTTAACACCTCCAGAAATCAAGGAGAGCCAAGCAAATTATTGGAAAAAGAGAAGAAAGATATCAGTGTAGAGAGAGGATTGTACCCCACCTCAGTGCAAACAGCCAAGTACTCTGCGTGGCGGAGATTATATCCTGAACCGAATAATGTCACTGGAAACTGCAACGGGACATCCTAGTCTGATCCAGTAAGTTAAACTCAGGAGCTGAATGTGGGCTAGAACAGCTAAGAGTAGGAGTTGCAGTACGAATAGCTACTGATCTATTATTGGATTGCACTCATGTCTGTGCATGGAATCAGTGCATTGTGCAATAGGAAATGCAACTGTTGATTGGTGTGTCCAACGACAACAGGATCTGTCAATCAATAGGAAGTTGATTCAAAGGTTGGAAGCTGCAACAACACAAGTCAAAATGTTTTAATTGGAAGGAGACAACAGAAAGAAATGTAGCAAATTTAATCTCTCCATCAGTCACTGCTGGGTCGTCAATACTGATGTTTATTTTCAGCAATTATATTCCCAATACCAATACGTTTAATGTTAGATTTTAAGGAGAAACAACCCAATTATTTCAGCTGAAAGGGAATACTGATCCTCCTGCCCAAGAGTCAGCCACTGGTATACCTGACCTGTGAGTTTGGATTGTTTCTACAACATATTACAGGGCTTTAATGACCTAATTACATGCCTTGTCAGTTGGGATCATGACACCCGAGTTGCTCTTTATAGCGGAATGCAACATTACACAACGTGACACCGACACAGAATCCGATGGTGCCTGGTTCCAGACAAAGCAATTTAAAATTCATCGCGCCACACAGGCAATCTCATTTTCTTAAATGCGAAGGAAAGTCTCGAGTGTACAAGTCAGATAGCCAGGTGGTGAGGGATAGAACACTAGAGCTGGGCCTTTAGTTAGTTACAAGCCTTTATTTACAGAGACACACATTACATACTCTGCACCCCCCCTACCCCGCCCTCAAGGTCAGTTTGCAACCCTGCCCTAGCCTACTCCCATATATATGAGAGCAAAAGAGTCCCCAATTAATTCCCACTACCTGGATACAATTGTTGTACACTATTTTCATACAATTAACATAAAGGGATCAATTAAAAAATATAAAGTCTACCCCCATTTTCTATTGATGATAGATACCAACTTACGAACAATGACGGACAAGAAAAGACCCTCTGGTCCATTCAGCCTGTCCCACACAATTGCAATACCTTGTGTATCACAATATAGACACCCCCCATCCCACCCGAAACCATGTGATTTCCTGGGAGCGGTGAAAAACCAGGTTAAAAAACACAGGCCAACTTGGGACAAAACACAAACTGGAAAATTCCTCTCCGATCCTGTTAAGATGATCAAAACGAGTCCAGGAGACGGTTCTGGTCCTGATTAATGTTATACAGTGTCTGCCTGCTGTAAGAGGTGATCTCAGCCCCAGCCAGTGAAAGGTCCAATTCTTGCTTGAAAGAATTCAGCGAGTCAGCGTCCATCACACGAGCAGGCAGCCTGTTCCGGAGTTCCACTATTCTCGGAAAAGAACCACCTCCTGACATCTAAACTAGATCTGGCCTTATACAAGTTAAAATTGTGACCCCTGGTCCTCTCTAACTTATTGGAACAAACTGTCTACTTGAACACAATCCATTCCCTTCATCATCTTACAACTTCGACCAGATCACCCCATGGTCTCCAAAGCGTAGAGTCGTAACACTTTTAGCCTATCTTGATAATTAGGATGTTTCAAATTGGGCCCTCTAGTGGACCTCCTCTACACCCTTTGCAAATTCTCAATATCACATACATTGAGAAAAGACTCTGTAATCCCAGCTGGTAGCTTGCTTTCCCAGGACTGGCCACTTGCACATCAACCAGGGTTGACAACTGTAGTTGGACAGATTCCTGAAAGTGTCATCACATGACATCCCCCCCCCGCCCCCCACCCCACACTCCTGCCATTGTTCGCCCGGCATGTCCAGACTCGCGGTGCACCGCCATCCCATGCCAATTAGAAAGCGAATAGACTCTTTATTATCCGATTGGATGAGTCTTGATTGTAAGTCAAACAGCCTCTTTCCCGATGGCCAATAAATTTCTACTAGTAAACAAAAGTGTTCAAAGAAATTTTCTTTAGGGGGAGAAATTGGGGTCGCTTGCGTCTCCCGTTAGTGTCCCTGGAGGCGCTAATGGGGTACAAGCAAATTTTTGCCCGGGCGCGGCGCTGTTTAGTTTAGCGGCGGCGGTAACTGGTAGCGCCATGCTGCGCCAGTGATGACAACATCATCACCGTGCGCAGCGACCCGTTTTCACCCTGGAGCGAAAATTCGGGAGCGCCCCCTGGGCGGTGGCAGTGACCGCTTCAAGGGGCACATTCTGGACTGCAGGCCGCTCGCATGGGCGTGACTTAAAGGGGAGGTGGTGCTTGCAAAAATAAAGATCTGCCCATTGCATCGTGGAACGTGGAATCCGTGCCACGATCTAGCAGCCCGGCACAGCACCCCCCACTCCCTGGTGGTTCAGGCAGGGACCCGCAGAGTCAGCAGCTTGGCCCTTCTCTTTAATGAATGTGGGGGGCCCTTCTATGTGACAGCGCTACGTACCCCAGCCTTGCGCCCCTCTCCATTTGCTTCCGCCCTGCTTGCGCCCCACACAGCAAATGCAGCATGTTATTTTGCACTCAACTTGCTCTCAGGGCGGTAACCCCACTATCGCGAGCAGAGTGAGACTTCCGGGCCGGACGCAGGAATTCCCACCTCTGTGGCTGTTACCGCCCCAAAACGGGTTGCAACACAATTACCTACCCCCCCCCCCCCGACCCCCCTCCATAGAATTGCCTACGATTTTTCTCTTGGGAGGGCTCGCAGCAGTATCCTGGAACTTAGTATAATTCCTGGAGCCTCCGGGCAATCCTAGAGGGTTGATAACCTTAACATCACCTCACCCACAGCCAGGTCTTGTCTGAGCCTGCAGATTGTGGAAATGTCCGGAAGAGGAAAAACTGGCGGTAAAGCTCGGGCCAAGACCAAGTCTTGCTGCTCCCAGGCCAGACTGCAGTTCCCTGTGTTCACAGGCTCTGGCGAAAAGGGAACTACGCTGAGTGTGTGGGTGCCGGAGCCCCCGGTCTACGTGGCTGCTGTGCTCAAATATCTGACCGCTGAAATCCTGGAGCTGGCCAGTGACCACAAGAAAACCCACATCATCACCCGCCACCTGCAGCTTGCCCTCCTCAATGACGAGGAGCTCAACAAGTGATCAGGAAGGCCAATGAAATCTTGGCCTTTATTGCAAAGGGGATGGAGTATAAAAGCAGGGAAGTCTTGCTACAGTTGTACAGGGTATTGGTGAGGCCACAGCTGGAATACTACGTGCAGTTTTGGTTTCCATATTTACGAAAGGATATACTTGCTTTGGACGCAATTCACAGAAGATTCACTAGGTTGATTCCGGGGATGAGGGGGTTGACATATGAGGAAAGGTTGAGTAGTTTGGGCCTCTACTCATTAGAATTCAGAAGAATGAGAGGTGCTCTTATCGAAACGTATAAGATTATGAGGGGGCTTGACAAGGTAGATGCAGAGAGGATGTTTCCACTGTTAGGGGAGACTAGAATTAGAGGGCATAATCTTAGAATAAAGGGCCGCCCATTTAAAACTGAGATGAGGAGAAATTTCTTCTCTAAAAGGGTTGTAAATCTGTGGAATTCGCTGCCTCAGAGAGCTGTGGAAGCTGGGACATTGAATAAATTTAAGACAGAGATAGACAGTTTCTTAACCGATAAGGGAATAAGGGGTTATGGGGAGCGGGCAGGGAAGTGGACCTGAGTCCATGATCGGATCAGCCATGATCGTATTAAATGGCGGAGCAGGCTCGAGGGGCTGTATGGCCTACTCCTGCTCCTATTTCTTATGTTCTGATGTTCTTAACAAGCTGCTGGGAAAGGTGACCATCGCTCAGGGCAGGGTGCTGCCTAATATCCAGGCTGTGCTGCTGCCCAAGAAAACCAGCAGCGCGTCCAAGAGCAAGTAAAGCGGACAAGATTTAAAGCCAGTTCCTGAATTGTTTTCAATGAACCTGCTCTGTGACGCTCTCTCAGTGGCATCACCAAGCGGCCTGTAGCCGGCATGACAAACCAGCCAGTGGGTCTCTCTTCAGAGAAACCTGACATTTATTTGAAAACTTCAACAAACATTTCTCAGAACAGATCTTTTTCTCAATATAAAATGGTAGGCTTTCGATTTAGAGAGAGAATTAGCATTTTCTCAATGCTTTCCTTTTAAATACAGTTATATAACTATCCATATGAAATGTAGAGGTCATATATATCTCTGTTCTATCAGCCGAGGTCATTATATCCTGATTTAGGAACTGTAAGAACAGGAGGAGACCATTCAGCCCCTCGAGTCTGTTCTGCCTTCCTGTCATATAACAGAAGAAAATCCTGAACAAACACTAACACCACAAAATACTAAACTGTATATGTTATTAAATAAAAGTGTCTAAAGCATGAAATATTTACAGGGTTCAGAAATACCCCCAAAAATAGAGAAGAGAATGAAAAAGAATATAGAGAATAAAAGACAGAAAGAGAAATAAAGAAAAAGGAAGAGAAAGTGAAGGTAAAAGAAAGAAAATAAGGACTCAGAGATAAAATGGCAAAAGGACCAACAAGAAACTGAGCCACTCTTTAAAAGTCATGCTCAATCCCTCTTCTGTTTTTCACCCAAATGTCCTCCCCTTTTGTCCAAAGGCACTGCCTCTGCCACGCACAAGGCCTCAAACACAATGGGAAACATATTGTCAAATTGCCGGTGCTTTGCCCCCAGTTTTCCATCTATTGACAGTCATAGCTGCCAAATCGTGGGGAATGATCTCGTGATTCTCTGATAAGCCACCAGCTGCGTGTAAAACTCTGCCAGTGGCATAGGGCCTTAGAAAATTCCACCCCGAGGATCAGCGGGCTCGTCTGCCTCAAGGGCAGCACAGGCCTTATCCAATGACCAAACACATTGACATTCCAGAGGAGTCATTTGATAGAAGTTAGAAACAGGATCCCTGACTGATGTCTTTTTTCTCGTTCCACTAGCTCAATGGTACTGAGGCCAATTCCAGTGGCCCGACCATTGCCTCAGCTTTGGTCGAGTAACGGCACAGACCAGGAATCTGACACGGGGGCCGAAGTTTTCTGGAGGTAGGCAGATTGGGGGTGTGGTGGGGGCGGTGGGGCAGAGATCGGGGATCGACTTAAAAGGCAGGGCCTGATTTGCATGTGAGGCCTTGGTTTCCTGCGTGTCGCCAGTCAGATTGAGAGGGCAGCTGCAGAGAGGGTGGGTGTGTTCGGTCCAGGGGGAGGATTGTGGGGAGTGGGTGGTGAGGGGTGTCAGCCAGGAATCAGGGTTGGGGGTGGGGTAGGGTGGGGTCGGCCAGGAATCCTCGTTCCAAACCCACCCGATATTTTAGCTTAAAACTCTGGCCGGGATCTCCAACCCTGATTTGGGTTGGACTACACTGGGTGGGCCAGAAGAGAAGGTTTTGTGCAAGTAATGGACTATTGCAGACCCCCTCAGCTATTCCAGGTTCTTGGTTCCTGTTTTTTTTTAAAAAGGGTTCATGTCTCTGCTATTTTCCTTTGTTACCTTCTCCTTTTACCCAGACCATGTTTCATCTATAATGTCTGGTTTGGCATGGTTTATGTAAGGAGCATGTCATTAAAAAAATCAGGCACTTTGACCTTTGACCAGTCTCCAATTTTTAACAGGTTTTTGTTTTCAGTTGTTTTTTTAATGTATTTCACATTAGAAAGTTCCAATTCAGTATATTGAGAGTTTGTGTTACTAGCAGTATTACTGACTGCAGTAATGACGGTGTGAAGCCCGTATCTCTGCTAATGACAGTGTGAGGGGGAGGTGACTCTATGACAGTGTGGTGTCACTGTGTCCATGTTAGTGGCTGTGTGTGGTTGAAGTTTCGGAGTAATTGACAGTGTAATGTCATAGGTGTCTGTCTAAGTTCTGGGTCCTCAGGAAGGATATATTTCTCCAAGGAAGTAGCTTAAAGGAATTGCAGTGGAGATTTACCAGAATGATAGCGGGGCTTAGAGGATTAAATTATGACGACAGGTTCCATAGACACGGCTTGTCTTCCCTTGAATATAGAAGATTAAGGGGTGATCTAATTGAGGTGTTTAAGATGATTGAAGGAGTTGATAGGGTCGATGGAGAAAAACTATTTCCTCTGGTGGGGGAGTCCAGAACAAGAGGCAGAACCTTAAAATTGGAACCAGGCTGTTCAAGGATGATGTCAGGAAGCAAAGGGTAGAGGAAATCTAGAACTCTCTCCCCCCAAAAAGCTGTTGAGGCTGGGGGTCAATTGAAAATGTCAAAACTGAGGTGGATAGATTTTTATTAGACAAGGGCGTGAAGGAATATGGAACCGAGACGGGTGGATTTCAGCTGATTAGAAAGACACAGATCAGCTATGATCGAATTGAATTGTGGAACAGGCTCGAGGGGCTGAATGGTCGACTCCTGTTCGATGTTTCTTAAACAACAATGTGATGCTGCAGTGACTGTCTTAATTATTCTGCACCATTGTGTTTTGTCTCTTTCTTGCGTGGCTAATTCTGCAGTGTGCAATGTCAAGATTCATGGCACCGCTATATGTAGTGTGTTACTGTGAAGACAAAAAAAAACACATTTGCAGTTAAATATTTCACTCTAAATCTGAATTAATTTGAACCAGCCCTCCGTCTTTTCAGAATTCATCAATAATTACCAAGTGAAAGCTGAAGAGCAGCAGCCTGGAGAAAAGAGATCCCTTGTTGAAGCAGGTTGAGGGGGGATCAGGTGTTCCTGGGTTCAGTGAAGTACCAAGTTCTCGGGTTACACTAACTGCCTCTGAATATTGTACAGATCTATTTTGGTCTGTGAACAGGTGCAGAGCAGCAAACTAGAAATGAATACACTCATTACCACAGAACAATTTGTCTCAACATTCTGTCAAGGGCTAATTTAACAGTCTGACTTTCTGAAGCTGAGGAGAAGAGTGCGCAGTGGTGACATTATTCATGGAGTACTGGCAATCCTGTATCAATGGGAGAATGACAGGAGGAAAGCGTGATAATAACCAAGACTTCAATTCCCATCCAATTGTTTTCTTGGCCTCTTGTATGTGTACAAGTATTATATACGCACAAATATATATATTATATAAAAATGGAAAAGGTTGTTTACTGTCACAGCGAGTTAATCAGTGGTATAAACCTTTCAATATTTCTGTGACCTGGCAGAGTGAAAGGAATTGACAGGCTCAAAGCAGTGCAGATATTGGCCCCGATTTCCCTCAGGATTCTCCCGATCTCTCACCAGAACATTGATGGGAGAGGAGCAGAGCTGTCATGGAAGTGCATAAAGGGCCATCTTTAGGCATTTGCCTCTTTTCGCCAGAGGACCGGCTGATCTCCCGCCAGCGAATCCCCATGGAAATTCCAGGCGTCAGCCACCATTGCATCATATTCCCAATTGCGCAGCGATCTGGGATCACTCATTTTGTGTCCCGGACATTTTCGGAGGAGGCTGGGTTTGAAGCGGTTAATATTGATTTATTTACACAAGTTACCCTGTAAAAAAGAATCAGCTCATGATTCAGTGGCAGGAAGACACACGGTGAAGATAGCGGCATTCTCCTTGAACAGAAACTTCTCCAGAAATATTACCAAATGCGATGAGAAGGCTGAGAGTCCCAGGGACTGTTGTCAGCACAAATCATTTACAGAGGTGTAAATTGTTACTCAGGGTATTTTATCCTGCAGCGAAACGCGTACATGCTTAATTTGTTCTCTGATACAGTCTCGGGACCCTGTGTGTGCGTGTGCTGTTTGCCTGCTGGCGTTTGCCTTGGGGGGCTCTCTCCTTGCAAAGGTTTGGCTTGGGAACTGAGTCTGCCTAGGGCCCGGGGACTGCAATTGCACAGGTTGAACAGCCCCTAACATGGCCCTGCACTTCGCCCGCAATGGAGAGGATCCATTCGGATCAACCACGAGAGCTTAGTCTGCCTGGGCCTGACGCAGTGGCCAGTTCCTTCCGACCCCATATCTGACTTAAGGATTGAGGAAGAAACTTTAAATTTAAAATTTGAACATTACAAATTGGCCAACAATTTACTGCATGCAGGAATGAGACGCAACAGTTGAAATAGTTCCCTCTCTGGGCCAGGGAGCTTGATTGGCGTTGCATTAACAAATATTGCTTTGTTGAAAGGGTAGTGTAGGACAAAGCAAGCATGTCTTGCACTGCCAGCAGATGAAGGGTTTCACAGTTGCCTAAGCGGCATGGCATGTGGAAAAATAATCTACAAACTCATTTAGTCGATTTAGAAAGCTGTTTTCAGTTGAGGATAAATAGTTTCAGACAAAGAAAGCTCTTTAGCCTATTTGCTCTCACCATTAAAGATTGTCAACTCTCCCTTTCTTCCACTGCTGAATTTAGCCGTATCGTTAATGAATCCTGAGGGACAGGATATGTCTTCATTTGGAAAGACACAGATTAATCAAGGACGGTCAGCATGGATTTGTTAAGGGAAGGTCATTGTCTGACTAACCTGATTGGATTTTTCGAGGAGGTAACCAGGAGGGTCGATGAGGGCAGTGCGTATGATGTAGTGTATATGGATTTTAGCAAAGCTTTTGATAAGGTCCCATATGGCAGACTGGTCACAAAAGTAAAAGCCCATGGGATCCAGTGCAAAGCGGCAACTTGGAGTCAAAATTGGCTCAGAGGCAGGAAACAAAGGGTAATTGTTGATGGGCGGTTTTGTGACTGGAAGGCTGTATCCAGTGGAGTTCTGCAGGGCTCAGTGCTGGGTCACTTGCTTTTTGTGGTGTATATCAGTAACTTCGACTTGAATGTAGGGAGTATGATTAAGAAATTTGCAGATGACACTAAAATAGGCTGTGTGGTTGATAATGAAGAAGAATGCTGCGGACTGCAAGAAGATATCAATTTAATTTTGATGTAATGTCTGAAAGTGAGTGAGGGACATGATGATAAAGCCCTCCATTTAATTGTGAGGTAGCACTGCTTTTCTGCAATGATCTTGATGTGAGGCGATGCAGTTCAGCTTTAAGGTTGGTGCGGGCAGGAGCCCGCCGTGCCTCACAGATCAGCAAATCTGCTGACCATCAGGAACGAGGACTTTTGCAATTTCCCGTTCAGGATTTTACCTGCTGTGCGAAATTTTAATTAAGCTGAATTTAGCCGTATCTCTAATAAATCCTGAGGGACTGGGTATGTCTTAATTTGGAAAGACATGGATTAATTATGGACAGTCAGCGTGGATTTGTTAAGGGAAGATCATGTCTGACTAACCTGATTGAATTTTTCGAGGCGGTAACCAGGAGGGTTACCTTTACCCTTTGCTCTTTGCTTCCTGCCTCTGAGCCAATTTTGGATCCAACTTGCCCTGGATCCCATGGGTTTTTACTTTTGTGACCAATCTACCATGTGAGACCTTATCAAAAGCTTTGCTAAAGGTGGGCAGAACAGTGGTAAATGGAATTCAATCCAGGTAAGTGTGAGGTAATGCATTTTGAGGAGGTCTAAAAAGGTAAGGGAATACACATTAAATGGTACGATACTGAAAAATGTTGAGGAACAAAGGGACCTTGGAGTGCAGGTCCACAGATCCCTGAAGATAGCAAGCCAGATAGCCTCTGGAATACTTGCCTTTATTAGTCGAGGCATAGAATACAACTGTATAAAACACTGGTTAGGCCGCAGCTGGAGTACTGTGTGCAGTTCTGGTTACCACATTACAGGAAAAATGTGATTACACTGGACAGGGTGCAGAGGAGATTTACAAGCATGTTGCCTGGACTGGAGAATTTTGGCTATGAGGAAAGATTGGAGATGCTGGGTCTGTTTTCTTTGGAACAGAGGAGACTGAGGGGAGACCTGATTGAGGTGTATATAATTATGAGGGACCTGGAGAGAGCGGATAGGAAGGACCTGTTTCCCTTGGCAGAGGGGTCAACAACCAGGGGACATAGATTTAAAGTAATTAGGGGGGAGGTTTAGAGGAGATGTGAGGGGAAATTTCTTCATCAGAGGGTGGTGGGGGTCAGGAGCTCACTGCCTGAAAGGGTGGTAGAGGCAGAAAGCCTCACCACATTTAAAAAATACTTGGATGTGTACTTAAAGTGCCGTAACCTACATAGCTACGGACCAAGAGCTGGAAAGTGGGATTAGGCTGGATAGCTCTTGGTCGGCTGGTGTGGACACAATGGGCTGAAATGGCCTCCTTCCATGCTGTAAATTTCTATGATTCTATGAATCTAGTATCCTAGCAACCTGTTGCAGCTGTTGATCATCTTCTGTCTAAAGAAATAACATCTGGCCTTCACAACCCTGAACCTGTGCCTCTCTGTGACTATTGACATGGTTATCTCATACATCTCAGATAAAGTATTGAGTCCAACTCTGGGCACCACACTGTAGGAAGGATGTCAAGGCCCTGGAGAGGCCTTGAATGGTACCATGGATGAGGGAGTTCAGTTATGTGGAGAGACTAGAGAAGCTGGGATTGTTCTCCTTAAAGAGAAGGTTATTGGGGATTTAATAGAGGTGTTCAAATTTGTGATAATGGGGCAGAAATCCAGGCCTTCCTCAATGTCGACGGACCCGGGAAGGCATCGCAAAAGCCGGATTTCAGCACACAATGTGCATGTGCTAAAAACCGGCTTTTCCGATCTGTCACGCTGGAGCTCGACAGATCCAACGCATATCGGGAGCGAGGACATTTGCAAGGACAAGATTGCAGTATTTGCTCATATCTTGCCCAGCAAATGTCCTCAAAACTCTTGCACCTGATAAAAGCGGGCGCATAGCCTAATTTTACAGGCGAAAGAGTTTTAAAATACACAAAAACATTTTAAAATAAAATTATATAAACACATTTTATTGTTAAAATTCCTCCCCAGTACGGTAAGGTTATTTTAAATCATAATTAAAACAACTTTTTAAAAAATCATAAAAATATATATTTTTTAAATAAATAAATAACTTTAATTTAAATTAATAAAAATATGTGGTGCATTTTTTATTATTGGTTTTGGGTGTGTTGGGACTGTTTCTCACTTACGGAGTTCCCATTATTATGAATGAGAACATACTTTACCTTGATTGGCTGCCCAGAGCCATGTGACCCCAGCTCCAGCCCTGCGCACGTCCCAATGTGCATGCGCTGGGACGCGCAGTCAGTGGAGGCCTCACGACCAGGAACTCGCATGGGCGCAGCAGGATAAGGTAAGTGCACATTTTTTTAAAGTTTTTTACCCGAACGTCCGCGGGAAGCAGCCGACCGGGATTTCTGAGCCAATGTTTCCAGTGACAGGAGGACACAGATTTAAAATAATAGGTCAAAGATTTTTACTCAGGGAATTATGATCTGGAATGCACTGCCTGAGAGGGCAGTGGAAGCAGATTCAATAGTAACTTTCAACGGGAATTGGATAAATAGGGCAGAGTGTGGGAGTAATTGGGTAACTCTTTCAAAGAGCCGGCACAGGCATGATGGGCTGAATGGCCTCCTTCTGTGCTATACGATTCTATGATTCTATGTGACTAGACCAGCCTTTAACAACATTATCTGGTGTCAAAACAGGGGCAGGATGGCGTAGCGACTCCATGATGCCAGAAACCTGATTGCCCACAGATGATTTGTCTCTGGTGTTGTAGTGGTTAAAGCGCATCCTGTTCACAGGAAAACCTCAACAAAACAATGTAGTGAACAGTGAGAGATTTCATCCCCGTGAAATCTTTAGTGCCACTAATTTTCCTGTCTGTGGCATTTATTGTCATCCTTTGACTTCTTTTTTTATTTTAAACAAATTGACCACATGGATAATATAGGCCAGCCTGGACCTCAATCTGCTCAAAATACTGGGAATTTGAGGGAGAAGGAATGAATCTGCTAACTGATGCAAGATCAGACCAAAAAGAGTGCTCCAGTCAGTGGCGTTAGAGATGGGAGATGGGGTTCAATCCAACGGCAGAGTGCTAAGGGAATTCATTTCTCTGAGCGCGATTTTTATCACACTGGTTCAAGCATTTCTGTTAAACTACAGTCTGTGGTATTTTATTAAAGTCAACAACCCCTTTAAAATAAACAGCTAGGTGACTTATGTTAAAGAGGCGCAGACAGGAATTTCATGCAATAAAATACTGAACAGCTCAAACTCTTCAGCACTTTGTTTTGTTGAGGTAGGCACACAACACCCAGCTGAGGCAGGGGCAGGGAGGGAAGAATGAAGTTCGGCAATTGGTAAATTGGGCTAAGCAATGGCGGTTTCGTTTCATAAAACCAATTAGTGGTTAAATGATGGATGGGACAACACTGAATTCCAATGATCTCAAAGGAATAAAGCCAAATAGAATGCAGACTTAAAAAGAGACACTTCCATGGCAAGACATTACAGAACCCTCAGCAAGTAATGGGGATGAGTTGACACAAGTATAAAGGTTAACAGCAAAATGAATCAAGCAACTGATGACATGATGCATCACGGCCGCAGAATGAACTAACCATCCTTTGTGTTGGGCCAGACCCACTCCTCCTTCCTTCCAACAAGCTACAGGCTTTTAGCATCATTCACCACCCCTTTGGATTGATCTGATCATTTCTCATCCTCAGCTATGGATCTTGGCCCTTGACTTAGATTTCTTAATAAAACATTATCATTTATCGCTTTTCCTGAAGGGATTTCTTGGTTAGAGATAAAAACACTTATTAATAGGTTACCAACACTTTCTGTTTAGACTCTTGACTTGAAGAATGGTCCAAGTTAACATTCCGGATGCAGCGGCTACCTGAGACACACTGGTCAGTAACTGAGTCACAAACATGGGTTTTACTGCAATATAGAAGCACTTTATAAAGGCAAATGGTTAGCGATTTGTAGCATAGTTTCCATGCAACTAACCGGCCGGAGGGACTCTGCGGCTGGTGTTTAACCGGCCGAAGGGACTTTGGGGCCGGTCCGGGACAACACAGGAAACAACCTGAAACTACTGCTCTACACACCCAGCTTGCGTTCGGGCCCCTGGCGGCATCCAGGAGTCCGAGCCCCCGGCGGCATCAGGGCCTCTCCCCGGTGGGGTCCGAGCATTCGGGCCCCCTTCGGGGACGACTGGGCCTCTACTTCCCTGCGGTGCTCCGGGTATGGCCTCGCCAGGGCTTTGTGCAGCTGCAGAGGGCTGGCAGTGCCCATGGAGCAGTGCCAAGGGAGTAACCTACTACTGACTTACAAATTAAACTTTTAATCAACTTTTAAACTTTTAATCAACTTGAGAAACTTTTTTAAAATTTGGGAAAACTTTTAAACAACCTGGAGAAATCTTTTAAAAAACCTCTGGAGAAACTTTTAAATAACTTTGGAAAACTTTTTTTTTAAACTTTGGAAGAAATTTTTAAAACATCCCTCGGAATCCCAGTGGGCCACTGTCCCTCCTAATGTCTGCCCCTAACCAAGCCTCGGGCCACCTACCATCAAGGATGCTACTCGGTGCCGAGCCTGCGGCCAACATCTCGCCGTAGGCAACTAGGCTCATACAGCAGTGCCTGGTCACCAGTCGTCTTGGACCCCCTTTCCCCTGGACCAAAACCTTGCTCAGCTAAGCCCGTGTGGTTGCCGGTGTGCAAAGGCCACACCACGTTAAAAGAACTCACGCACTTTGTTAACATGAAGTTCGGGACCTGGAATGTCAGGACCCTCATGGACAACTCCAACAGTGGCAAGCCGGAATGCCGCACCGCCATAGTTGCCCGGGAACTTAAACGCTTTGACATCAACATCGCCGCCCTAAGCGAGACCTGGTGGGCAGGGGAAAGCCAGCTCAAGGAACAAGGTGGCGGTTACATCTTTTTCTGGAAAGGAAAACCAGAGGAAGAACGCCGCCTTCGTGGAGTCGGCTTCGCCATCAAAAGTGAATTGGTCGACCGCCTCAAAGACTCCGCCGCCTCATGACTCTTCGACTCACCCTATCCCGGAACCAATGTGAACTTGTATTTACTCTGTACAGCCACTACAGGGCTCATCCCCCGGAGTCCCAAAGGATCCCATAATCCCTTGGGAGCACAGATATTTAAGGAGGCCTCACAGGTTGGAGAGGCACTCTGGAGACCTGCAATAAAAGACTACGGTCACACTTTACTTTGAGCTCACAGTGTTCAGTCTGACTCTTTCTCCATATATAACAACTGCCGATGAGATACAGATAGCGAACCCAAAGATGCAGAGAACAGTGGGCATCATGGAGAAATTCTCAGAGGGAGATGATTGGGAAACTTTAGTGGAGCGACTCGACCAATACTTTGTGGCCAACGAGCTAGATGGGGAAGAGAACGCTGCCAAATGAAGGGCGATCCTCCTCACCGTCTGTGGGGCACCAACGTATGGCCTCATGAAGAATCTGCTCACTCCAGCGAAACCCACGGAGAAATCGTACGACAATTTGTGCACACTGGTCCGAGAGCATTTGAACCCGAAGGAAACCATTCTGATGGCGAGGTACCGGTTATACACCTACAAAAGGTCTGAAGGCCAGGAAGTGGCGAGTTATGTCGCCGAGTTAAGATGCCTTGCAGGACCTTGCGAATTTGAAGGACATTTGGAGCACATGCTCAGAGACTTTTTCGTACTTGGCATTGGCCATGAAGCCATACTTCACAAACTTTTGACTGTAGAGACCCCAACCTTGAGTAAGGCCATAGTGATAGCCCAGACATTCATTGCCACCAGTGACAATACGAAGCAAATCTCTCAGCACACAAGTGCTGCTACAAGTACTGTGAACAAAGTGATGTTGTTTTCGAATCGTAATGTACAGGGCAGGTCACACATACCTGCAGCTGCACATTCCCGGATGTCTCAGAGTCCACCATCAAGGGTGATGAATGCAAGGCCATTAACACCTTGTTGGTGCTGCGGGGGTGATCATCGTTTCCATTCATGCCGATTCAAAGAGTACATTTGCAAGGGCTGTGGAACAATGGGACACCTCCAACAAGTGTGCAGGCATGCTGAAAATCCTGTTAAACCTGCAAACCACCATGTTGCAGAGGAGGACAGATCCACGGAGGATCACGATGAACCAGAGCCTCAGACCGAGGAGGCAGAGGTACATGGGGTTCACATATTCACCACGAATTGTCCCCCGATAATACGAATGTTAAACTAAATGGACTCCCGGTATCAATGGAGCTGGACACGGGCGCGAGCCAGTCCATCATGGGCAAAAAGACTTTCGAAAGATTGTGGTGCAACAAGGCCTCAAGGCCAGTCTTAACTCCAGTTCGCACGAAACTAAGAATTGATTCCTGTGATCGGCAGTGCTACCGTAAAGATCTCCTACGATGGAGTGGTGCACAAGCTATCACTCTGGGAAAGATACGCTGGAACTGGGATGATGTCCGAGCTCTATCACCTGCTGGCGACACTTCGTGTGCCCAGGTCTTAAACAAATTTCCTTCGCTGTTCGAACCAGGCATTGGGAAATTCCAAGGAGCAAAAGTGCAGATCCACCTAATTCCGGGGGCGCGACTCATCCATCACAAGGCGAGAGCAGTACCGTACATGATGAAAGGGTAGATATCGAGCAATTCGATATCTACCCTTACATCATGTACGGTACTAGACCGGCTGCAAAGAGAGGGTATCATTTCACCGATCGAG